>NC_071120.1:24742500-24992500 GCF_024256425.1 Clarias gariepinus
ACATAGACAAGCAGATAGATAGATCGAATGGCAGACATGGACAGACAGACAGACAGACAGACAGACAGATAGATAGATAGATAGATAGATAGATAGAATGGCAGACAGATAGATAGATAGATAGATAGATAGATAGATAGATAGATAGATAGATAGAATGGCAGACAGATAGATAGATAGAATGGCAGACAGATAGATAGATAGATAGATAGATAGATAGATAGATAGATAGATAGATAGATAGATAGATACTGTAGAATGGCAGACAGACATACAGACAGACAGACAGACAGACAGACAGATAGATAGATAGATAGATAGATAGATAGATAGATAGAATGGCAGACCGACAGGCAGACAGACAGACAGACAGTCGTATATACAGATAACAGACAGACAGACGGACAGACAGACAGACATTCAAAGCATTATGTTAAATGAATAAGACTACTTTCTAATCTTAGTATTATCTTCAGGTTGTTGCATCATTTCTAGACTGTTTGGTTTAGTTTAATTAAAATAAAGCTGAAGAGATAAAGCACTGTTAATCTGAAGAATAAAGCTTTCAACTTCATAGAAAAGAAGACGTTTTCCCATAATCCAGTTGGCAGGAAAGTGCACATGGTGCCTGCAGTGACGCCAGAGCACACGTGCTGGGTAATGAATGACTGGCGGAGAAAAGGAGACACATAATTAGGCTAAAGGTTTCCGGAAACTTCTGCATAGTCTAGAGATACATCTACACGCCCGAGCTGTTTGATACAGTATGCTCCCTGATGGAGCTCATCTCTCATGAAGACTAAATTACTGAATCAACAACTGAAACATGGCAATGACTACATTTGATTTTTTTTTTTTTTTTTACTCAGTCTGTTATTTTTTTAAGGTTGATCCAAAGCTAAATCGTTTGTTCTTTTTTTTTTTTTGCCCTGTAAGGTATTGAAGCTTTTAAAAAATTTATTTATTTATTTATTTATTTATTTATTTTAGCTAGGTCACAAAACTGGAAAAGATTTAGTTACTGACAGCAGAAACGCTAAAGGGAAACTTGTGCTCAATAAAAAAGTCAATACTTAAATGTACTGAGAAATGATTGCAGTACAAGCAGTGCAGTGTAAAATCATCAGTGACAGATTAACTCCTCTGAGGGGAAACCCAGGCAGATTCAGCACCGTGACTGCCGTCTCGACTGTGTGACGCTGTGCTGGATTTATGCAATAATGTCTCTGTGCTTATAGCGGCGCTCATTTAGGCTCTGGAGTAGAAAAAGCAGTAAAACAGTTTCTAAATTGTTTTATAACTTCTCTACATGATGTCTATACTACATGCATTGTCTAAGAATGCAAATAAGTGATTTAAAAAATTTTTATTTAATATTTTTTTTTTTTACGTTTATTGTTTTTTTTACGTTTTTTTTTTTTTTTTACGTTTATTAACCTACTTGTTATAGTGCTGTTAATAGCATGTCGTTTAAAACACCCCAAAGAGTGGAAAAATGTGAATTTCTTTTTGGATTCGATTACACAGACTGGTCAAGGTGGGAAAAAAATTCTTCAGCTCTGTTACATGATATTACACCATTTCCAAAAACAGAACTGAAACATATGACAACCCACTGTGCACAGGCAGGACACTGCAGGGCATCTTTAGTACATTAAAAATTATTTTATTCATACAAATCCTTATTAAATTATTCAATGACACAAATAAAAAACCTATTAAAGATGCATTAAAGCCCTAAAAACATTTGAACATATGAACATCTTCATACGCCTGATACTAAAATCATCTTAACAGTGTTTTGACTAAGTAATTTATTATTTTTTCACATAATAAAACTAAAAAGTTGGCTGTACGCCTTTATATCATAAAAAAAACGATCCATGAAAAAATCATTAGTTCATCTCAAAATTTAACTTAATTCAAGTTTTATTTGTCACATACACAGTCGTACATACTGTAGTACGATATGCAGTGAAATACTGTACTTAAAACAAGAAGCCTGTGTATTGGCCGGGAATGTTAAATTTTAGTTCATTCAAAAATTCAACAGATGGCGCTATACATTTTTTAAAATGCACTTATGATTGTGCAATTAAATTCTATGTGAACAAAGTCATGGGCACATCTAGAAAGTAATATTTTTATAATGACAACCTAAAGACATCTTAAGGTGGTTTGAGTTGTAAACATCCTGTGCACTAGGTTGCATTCTGACTGGGAAGGTTATTAAAAATGTCATGTTAGAGGAAAATAATAAACATAATGGATACAACAGATTACAGATTCAAAATGGAATCACTATTAACATTAAAACCACCTAGATTTTGGGCTCCCCTTGTGCCATGGGGAAGCTCTGGCCCCTAAAGCACTTGGCTACACAAGACCTCTGAGAGTGTGCTGTTGTGTCTGGCACTAGGACGTTAGAAGCCGATTCTTTGGTTGCTGTGGATTTCGGAGTGGAACACCTGTAGATCAGACTAGTTTGTCCGGCGCATCCCATTGGCTTTTGATCAGAGTGGGATCTGACTTTGGGCCTGCTGGGCCCCATGTGTTTCTGTAGGATCAGACTGGACGTGCTGGCCTCTAGTCTTTGTGGGCATAGATGATCCTTTGGTCTTGTCACCAGCTTACTGGTATATAATTGATGATCAATGTTAAATGGTTATGGCTGATATATGGTGTATATTTGCATTAAATTTTGTGCAACATACGGAAGATATGTTAGCTTCTGCAGGTCAACTATACCTGTATTTGAAGTTGAGTCATGTCAACTGGACTTCTTCTTAGTTTAGTAGAAACGTTTTTACTAGTAATCTAAGTAGCTTCTTCAGTCTAAGTTAAGTTGGAAAGTTTCCCATATTTACGTCCTCCAAGGTCAAAGAGTCCTCTTATATCTGAAATGAGAGTAGAAGGGAGAGAGAGCTGTTAGGGAGACAATAGAGAGAGATTAGAGAGAGCCGTTAAGGTGTAACAACCAGAAAGAGTAAGGGGAGTCCTTAAGTGTGGCTTTCTTGGTGGACGTGTGAGGAGGTCTTGATGTTTCTTGAGATAGATGGAAGGGAAGCATGGAAAATAGGAGACAGGTTGTGTCGAAGACCTCCACCTCTGTTGAGAGAAGGATTTTCCACCTGCATATAGATGGCTTCTTTCACCCCTCTATCCTCTCTGTCCAAAATTTGCAAATTTTGGACAGAGAGGATAGATGGTTAGACTGAAGTGTAGCAGGGGACCTGAAGTGTAGCAGGGGACCCTTTGACCTCGGAGGACCTAAATACGAGGAACTTTCCAACTTGCCCTAGACTGAAGAAGTTACAGTACTTGGAGAAGTAGTGAAATGTTTCTACTAAACTAAGTCCAGTTGACATGACTCAAATTCATAAACTATTAATGACCAGTAAATCCTTCACAAACCTTTAATTCTTGCTTGTTTCTCTCTCGAATGCAGTTTTACATTTAACTCTGGAGACTCCTTTCAAAAAGGCTAAACAAGTTAAAGGAGAATGTATGTCCGATAATGACGATCCCAGTCGTGGTGGCTCGGAGATATTCAGCGAACATCTCCCGAACAGTCCCAACCTCGCTCCAAGCCATTTCAACATATTTGAGCCATTAAAGGAGTTCCTGGGAGGCCGGGGGTTCAGACATAAAACAGGCAGTCTGGTGTAAGCACTAGGGAAAAACTGAATAAGTGCATTAGTGTAGCAGGGGATTATATAAAGAAATAAGGGGAGGTTTTACTCTCATAACTGTGTTCTGTTATTCTGCACAATATAAAGTCCCAGGTTGTAATTTTTTTCTTCCATGTAAAAACAATAGGGGGATGCAAACTTTTGAACTGATACTTTCTAATCTAAATTAATTTGATGATAAAGGATATTTTGGTTCAGTTCAGTTAGTAGTAGTATTCTGTTGAATAGAAGATCTATTTTAATAAACACGGTAGCCTTTGTTAGATTGAGTACAATTATTTTCCTTCTATTTCAGCACACCGATGCTGATTTCTCAAATGTTTAAACAGAAGTAAATTATCACCAAAAATTGCTTTTCTTTCCTCTGGCTAATACAAGTTATGCAACTGAAACAAATCATTTAAAACATCTCTGATCATCCATGCATACAAATCAGATGCCAGCCTGTTCAGGGATTTAGAGTTTTCCCAGATAAAAAAAAAAGAAGAAGATGCAAATAGGAGATAACTTTTTTTCTTCCTGCTCCATTTTCATTCCTCAGTCACATGAGTTACACGCCGGGGGGGAAGAGTAGGATCTGACAGACGCAGGGGGAAAAAAACAAAACTGCTGCGTATGGAGCACAGTGGAAATCAGAACAGAGATCATTTATGCCATGGCTTAACTGTCACTTACTCTCGCATAACTTTTCATCTAAAAAAACTCGTCCCCTTTTAAATCACGCTGTCACTCGTTACGCCACCGCTGGTGGAAGAACATAACTCTCCTGACGATTTAGCTGATGCTGATACGAGCGCTGCACAAGAACAACCATTCGGTGTGATATTACAGACGGATTACAGTATCGGGGTAATAATGAAGCATGTCCTAATAAAATGTCAGTGTTTGAGTATAAACAGGAAATCTGGAATTCATTACAGATCCAAACAGTAGCATGAAAGAAGACTAGGTTATTAATACATTTTGCATATCGATTCAATAACGATCAATGAGTCGTTTCTTTTCTCAAAGCGTTCACGGGACAAGAGACGGATGAGAAAATCAAAGATAATTATCAAACATAGAGTTTATATTCACATTGCTATGATTTCATCTACAGGTTTATATTACTCAAGTTCTAATACAATATGTTGTCGTTTGTTTCCATTCCATCCATTCATTCAGGCTAAGGATCACTGCTGTACAGGGAAGTTGCTCAGGACCCCGACATTCCTTCAACCTTCAATCACACACACACACACACACACACACACTAAGGGCAATTTGGAGCCTACAGTCGGCCTACAACATTTGTCTTTGGACAATATAAGTAAACCTGAGTACCCCAGAGGAATCCCACCAAGCACAGGGAGAACATGGTGACTCCACATGGTGACACAGACTGGAGGCGAGGTTCAAACCCCCAGCCCTAGAGGTGCAAACCGCTTGGAACTCGTTTGAATAATGTGTGACATCATTTAATGCAGTCTAATAGTAAACATAATTTTTTTTTATGGGGGGGGACTGCATTATTGGGTTTTAAACCAAGAAAAAATGTAATGATGATACAATCTGTAAGGAGATCACAGTTACATAGATCAGCTGTAACGTCACGCTAAAAAATTGCCGTACACTTGTGCATCAGGGAAAATATTATTTTTAAGAATAACTGGGACGATATACTGTCAATTACGGATAAACGTGCATTTGGTGTCCTT
This sequence comes from Clarias gariepinus, assembly GCF_024256425.1. NCBI lineage: Eukaryota > Metazoa > Chordata > Actinopteri > Siluriformes > Clariidae > Clarias > Clarias gariepinus. The sequence goes on from NC_071120.1 coordinate 24,747,890, forward strand.
AATGCAGGAAACAGTCACTGTCATGTTATTGACCGATGATGCATAAGTCATCTACTGTACCGACGTATTAACTTCATGTTTTGCAGTTTTGCTTTCATTTTCTTCCCCATCATTTGTTACTATAGTAACATTTATACGATATACGATTATAGATTGCTTTATAGTTTCTGTGATGTTTCTATTTCTGTTTCGGCTACATTCATACCTCTTAAAGAACTCTTTATTAATTTTTTTTTTTATCCGTACATTTTCCATACTGCTCATCCTGTGTAGGGACACATAAGGCTTGGAGCTTACTCCAGGGAGCCTTTGAGCCTGGAGCTTTCATCCCAGTGCCACAGCGCAGGACACAAGGCGAGTGACATTCTGAATGGAGTGCCAACTCATCACAAGGCACAAGCACACACACTCACATGACTAATCATACACTCTGGGCAATTTAGAAACACCGATCCGCATATGAGTCATGTCTTTGGAATATAGGAGAAAACCGGAGTGCCTGGAGGAAACCCAGCAAGCACAGGGAGAACCTGCAAACACCATGCACAGGGACTGGGGATGAGATTCGAACCCCATATGCCACCACATTCTCTTAACAGTTCATTAATTAAGATTCATTCCAGTGTATTAGCCACCATTCTTTTACTCCATCTCCTATAACATTTGGTCGATACCTGCCACTAAGCGACAAAAAACCTGATTCCAAACTAACCACATAAAGGTGACAAAGCCTCTCAATCTGAACTATGTATGTGTGTGTCTTTTTGTTATGTCAGACTTGGTTGAGCATGCAATGAACACTTCTAACTTGAACAACGTCTCGTTATTTTTCTTTACTGCTTGTCAGGTGTGTGTTTCGGAGGTGCGTACTGTAGTTGCTGTTTAAATCAGCTGATGATGAGGCAGCGCTCAGCCCAGCATGGGTTTATTACTAAATTTGGAGTCCTTCTCTTCATTCATGCATACTCAGATGAATGATTAGAAGCCAATTTAATCTCATTAAGCGGCGTTCTTTGTGTCTTTTAGAGAGAGATTTTTGTCAACTTGGATTGCATTAATTAAGCATGAGAGGGAGAGCTGTTGTGCTGAATATTAGCACAGATGTGATACAGTAAGATGGATGGATGGATGGATGGATAGATAGATAGATAGATAGATAGATAGATATCCACCAAGTAGTGCCTGTGATCAGGGTTTAAAGAGTGATTTGGGATTTAGCGTTGTGTTATCTTTGTAGATCACCTTATATGTGAATAAAACAACACAAAAGGTAGTTCGAAATGACTTGGAAGCAATTATTAATTAGACAAAGTGTTGTTTAAGATGACCTTTCTTGCTGAAAGTGCTTCTGTGTCTGGTTTTAAATGTGGATTTTGGCAGGCAGCCGCTCTCTCCTCAGTACTGTATGCTGCAAAGGACAATTAGCGTAATTAACCACTCGTGAAATGCCTCTCGTCCAATCAGGTTCCTCAGTTGGGAATAACTGTTCTGTAATGTATGTTGCTATGGAATTCTTGAATCTGATTGGTCAGGAGGTGTTTCTTCATTTCTATAGCAACAGTTCAGAGAGTTGTGGCGAGAGGTTTATATTCATAGCTCTAATATGTTATTTATTCTAAAGCCGAAGCTCAATCGAAGGGATTTGTAGGTTATGCTAAATGCTGTACACATTGTGATGATTATTATTATTTTTTATTTATTTATTTATTTAATTTATTTAATTAATTAATTAATTCATTCATTAATTCATTTATTTTTTATTAATTAATTTATTTTTTTTATTAATTAATTTATTTTATTATTATTATTATTATTATTATTTTATTTTTATTGTTATGATTATGATTATTATTACGATTATTTTTTTTTATCCTAGTTAAATTTCTTTGCCATTGTATTTCTTTTTATTCATATTTATATCTTATCTATAAGCTTTTATTTTTTAGGGTCACGGGCGTATAAGCATTTCACTGCATATCGTACTGTGTATGACTGTGTATGTGACAAATAAAATTTGAATTTGATTTAATGTTTATGAAAGAAATGTGTTTTGCGTTTTTTTGTTAACATGCTAGAAAGAGAGCGTGAAAGAATGATTGTTTATGGCTGATATAATGTACTTTTTTATGGTAGATGAGGAAACAGTTTGAATAACTATACACACAATATCCAGATATGTACAATCTATTACTGTTATTTATTTTTTTCATCGTATAAGTCAATGAAACAATCCTCCACTTAGAGTGTATCTTTAGGACATAATGTCTGACAAGGTTTATTACTAAGTACTGACACAGACCCAGAATGCAAATAAAACAGAGAGAAAAGCTTTAACACGATAATGAGAAAATGCTGCGATAATGTTATGCAAAAGCAATGCCGGGAGTTTATAGTCAGTGCTGCAGGCTAAATGAATTCTCCCCGGTGCTACGTTATGACTATTGACATATTCGAATAAAAATGTTGATAAGACGTTTGCTGATGTTTCTATTTCTGTTTCGGGTGCAATTCATGGAATGAATAAACTAACGCACGGGCTTGATCATACTTTACGTGCGGTGCACTGTAGGCTACGTGCAAATGTAGACTTTGAAACTAGAGCTCAGCTTGACACGTAGGCGTGCACGCCCACACATGTGCTCAGGTTGATTTTTAATGATTGAAAAATAGAAGGAAATAATAAAAAAAAAAAGAGAATGAATGGAAGGGATATAAAAAGACAAAATGATAGGGTTTAACCATCTATTTATATTTATTTCAAGACAAAACCCTGTCACTGACCTGTCATGTTAATCAAATGTCTTGTGCCGTACATGAACGAAACAAGAAAGCTGACATTTAAATCACTGCACTTTTGAGAGATGGGAAATGAGTTTATGGCTTGAAGACTTGACTTTCTGGACCCTTCTGTACACACCGCTTGGCTATTGTGGTATACACTTAACACATTAATACTGTATATACACTACCAGTCAAAAATGTGGACACACCTTGGAATTTCTTTCCACAATACTGAAGGTGTCGAAAATATAGAATACGTTTCTTTTAAACAGTTGATATTGTGATGTACATCTGATACTTCTGCTCTGTAAAGTCTTCATAGCGGCTCGAAACCAAAGTGCTGTTTGTTAATTGGTGATTTCTGAGGCTGGTGACTCTAAATGAACTCACAAGTTTTGGTCTTGCTTTCCTGGGAAGGTCTTCATGCGAGACAGTTTCATCATGGTGCTTGATGGGTTTTACAAATGTAATCGACAATACTGTTCTCACAAGAACTGTTCCAGAACAGCTGACCTACTGTAATGTGTTTCTTAAAATAGACTGTTGTTGTTGTTGTTGTTACTTAATTACCTCATTCCACACGTGTTATTTCATAGTTTTGAAATCTCCAGTATTGTTTTAGAAAGTAGAAAATAAATCACAATACAAAAAGAAACCATTGAATTAGAAGTGTCCAAACCATTTTCTATTTCCAGAGCCTGATTTCTACTGGCTGAGAGAGGAACCGCAATGTCAATAAAACACTCCATGTCCGTTTTGTTTACATTTCCGTCGTGCCGTCCTTTCTGTTCTGATTTGTTGTTCCAGTGTTCAGAAAATAGATTTTTCATATTTAGCATTGACTTCGTCACAAAGTTCTTAGTTTGACCAAAAATAAAGATCACGCGTCATCCTCTTTAATCGGATGTGGAGCTCATTTTTGAGCCAGGGATGAACTGAATAACAAAAATACCCTATGTTCACACACGACCCAAGGTATTTTTCATCCAATGTTTCATCCAAGTTTTTCCCCCCTAAATTTCCATAAATTGATGTTAGTCTTTCGACTGCTCCCATTGATTCAGGGGTCACCATAGCGGACTAAATGATCAGCACAAAAACTCTGCACAGGTTTTACTCCGGATGCCCTTCCTGACACAACCCTCCCATTTTATCCAGGCATGGGACCGGCACTGCATCCAGTGGCTGAGATTTGGGCTTTGGCCGGGAATCAATCCTCGGCCTTTCACATGGTAGGCGAGAAACCTACCCCTGAGCCACCAATGGTCTAGTCTATGTAAAGTGACAGCTCTAATTAAAACTACATGACCTCTAGTGCAAACCAGATTGGGCCAGAAGAAAATATTGAGAGAGAAAACCAGAATGGAGGGCGAGACTGAAAACAATGTTTACCTACAATAAGTGGACAATTATGTTTTCAACTGATCATTTTCAACGATCTTGGGTTTTACCTTGAACCATCACTGTTAAAGAACGATCTAGAGAACTTGTAGAAGTTATAGATTTCAAGGTTATATACGGTATATTTAGTCTATACATTGGGGACAATAGTTTTGAGACAAAAGTAAAATTCAATGTTTTAAAGACATTCTCAAATTTTTTAAATAATGAAAATCTAGATTTTATGCGATGAAATTGCTCTACAACAATCAATATTTAGTATGAAGTCCTTTATTTTTTGAGAAACCTGCTGCATCCGGCAGGGCGTAGAGTCAAAAAGAGGTCTGAAATACCCCAGTTTCACTCGCTCAATCCAAGCGTAAATGGTCTCTTGACTTCTACTGCATTCTTCACCATTGTCCAACAGTTTTTTAAGGTTTATGTCTGGAGATGACCCATTCCATAGCATGGGCCGATTTTCACTAGTTAATTAGCACAACTAATTAATGAAATGACCAGAGAGCTATAATACATGGAGTAATGCTTTTGGCCACCACTGTACACTTACAATAAGTGGATACGAATAGGTTCCACTGATCGTTAAGAGATCTTGGGTTTTACCTTGAACCATCACTGTTAAAGGGCAAGCTAGAGAACATTACAGCCATTATAGACTCTTGGACTCAACCTCCATGGCAGGCACAATGCATATATCATAATTTAAATTCAAGATAACAATAACATACTCGGGTCCTTATGGGACATGAATCCTGATGATGAATCCTGGACAGTCAGAGAGAGAAGCTCAGGATTGAGCCAGAGACTCAGAGCTGTGAAGCAGCGAGAATGATTTTCTTGAGGACCTGCTGTATGAGGCACATTCACTACAAGACCTGTATGAGTAAGCTTAGCGGATAGTAGGCGTAACAGGGTCACGCCTACCTCGTTTCCAGCATATGCTTTAACAGAACAGGCACAACAAACATCACACTGACTCAGGGTATTCAGAAAAACAGTAATAATAACCTACATTTACATAAAAAACTGACTGTATTGTTATAATTTCCTGTACGTCGTTTTTTTTTTTAGCTTCTTCAGGTGCAAAGTGAAGCAACTCTTTCTCAGTTTATTAAGATGTCCAAAAATCATAGAAATGATCTCCATCACAGGAGAGATGCACATGCTGTAATTTACATAATCAAATGCGATTTGGCTGCAAAGCAGCATACAGTGCAAGCAGGTACGACTCAATTGAAACCAGACACTAGCTATATAGAGTGATTTTTAACAAACAGAATATTAGGGGTCAGGGGTATATGGTCAGGGGTAGCTCAGTGGTTAAGGCATTGGACTACGGTTCGGAAGATCCCAGGTTCAAACCCCACAACCACCAAGTTGCCACTGTTGGGCCCTTGAGCAAGGCCCTTAACCCTCAACTGCTCAGATGTGTAATGGGATAAAAATGTAAGTCGCTCTGGATAAGAGCTTCTGCCAAATGACTAAATGTAAATGTAAATGTATTAAATGAAGACACCCCGTACAAAAAGAGGCTGGAAAAATTCCTTTATACAATATGTTCCTCTGACTAAGTGTTCTCCTTAAGCTTTGCTCACTGTTTGTTTAAACCCTAATACTCAGGTGTGCACGTATTTTGCCTAGGTTCAGTGGAGGCATCGTAAGACCTTCAAGAAAAACAACATACAGTAGGGTTTGGGTTTCCCTTGTGCAACCAGGATGGCTGTGGTTCCTCAGATCGTGGCTCCATGGGACCTTTGGGAGTGTGCTGTAGTGCCTGGCAATGAGATGTTAACAGCAGATCCTTCATATGCTGTGGTTTGCAGAGTGCGGCTTCCAGGGATTGGGCTGTTTTGTCTGGCGTAAACCAAGGGTGCTCGATCCGATTGGCATCTGGGGAGTTTGGATGGAACTGGTCTTACGCAGCTTGTGATAAAGTGGGTGTTCTGGTGCCTTTCTGTCATGGCGGTTTGTGCTGCATTAGCTTTTTTGTTTTCGTTGGCATGGGCTTGTGGGCATAGAATCCTGTCTCCAGTTTACTGGTATATAATTGACAATGTTATTCCAATCACCTGAAGGTGGTTTAAATGTTGTAGCTGATCGGTGTTTGTTTGTATATTCTTGTCTCTTTAATTTCTCTTTCTCTTGAATTACATTTAACTTTATTGTTACTGCACATGTACGTACAAGGCAACTAAATACAGTTAGCATCTAACCAGAAGTGCATTTTTAAGGTGCCAAATAATCTGCATGTATAAACAGTATACAGTCAGGGATGTAAATACTGTAAGTGCAAATGAGCAAATGATTATAGCTGGTTGCAATACGGAAGGTGTTGTATACCATGATAAAGTATTTGCTTATGTAAACTGTACACAGAAAGGGTTATACAGTACATACTGAGTGCAATAAAGCACAATACAGTATATAGCATGAGAACATAATATGCATATGTTAATAACACACAGAGGGGGGGTTATGTACAGTACAATGAGTGAAGTAATTATAGATAGTAACCATGAAGGAACATTGTATTGTATACCATGGTTATGATATTGCGGTATAGAGAAGGTCATGTGCAACTTATATAGAGAGTGGAACGAGGGGGATCATTCTATACAGTATACAATATGTGCAACAATTATAAACAGTGCAATCCCGAGTTGTAATTTAATGTAGAGTAGTGCGAGTTGTTGTGAGCAGCAATTATGCGTGGTGCAATTCTGTTTACAGTGTCCGTATGTATACTTTATTGTATAACCATTCGTATTCCTACGATCCTTATTACAGTGTCTGAGTCTTCAGGACCCAGGGAGAGAGGTGCCATTTGTTCAGAAACAATTCATTTAACAATTAGCATAAAAAAAATCATTATTTAGCATCTCAGCTGAGTTAGCGCAATATTACAGTCGCAACATGGGAGTTTTTATGGTTACTGCGGTGTGTTTGATGCATGCTGATTATGGATGGATGAAGGAAGGAAATCTGTGGATCCAATTATCTGTTCGCTAAATTTTCTTTTTTAGCTAGCTAATTTACCCGAGTATGCTAACATTACTGTACCTCACAGACTCCCCAGTACAGCTAGCTTACCGTTGCTAAACATTAGCATGAACTCACTGATCTGAAACACACTGCTGCTCATAGAGGCGAATGTTATAACAAAATCTGTAGCTAGGTTTACAATTCAGAGTCAGAAAATTAAAATTATACCAGAAGATTGTTGAACTCTTAAACCTATTGGTCAGAATCGTATACTGTATAAATGCACAACTTGGGTAGTATTTTTGGCTTTGGATTGTTGTTTCCATAGCAACAGCTCATTCACAGGAACATGGGTGTGACGTGCTTAATGTATAAACTTTTAGCTTTAATTTCACAGGTTTAAAAACTGCATCGACCATTTACAGTACAAATTACCATTTTCACACAGACTTACAGTAATTGACCAATAAGCAGTTTGATGGCCATGCGTGGTGCGTGTTTCCATGCTTAAAACACATCTGTTTTCATGTGCATTTTATTCCATTTGACTTATAAAGCTAGTTTTATTTAATTTATTACTATTATTATAATTATTATTTTTATTCAATTTTACCCTATGGATTTCTATCTTATGGTTTGTAATAGTAAGCGATGAATATTAAGTAGATACCCTGTATAGTACCTCCTGACTCATTGTTCTATACTTGTACAGCACTTTGGTCAGCGGAAGTTGTTTTAAATGTGCTTTATAAATAAATTTGATTGATTGATTGATTGATTGATTGATTGATTGATTGATTTTCATTATTTTATGACACATTAGGGGATTAAAGGTCTAAAGTTGCTTTTGTAATGAAAGTGTAATTGTAGCCACACAACAAAGTGCTTTTGTGTGGAAAGTAAACCACTGTGGGGTGGTAATGGTACGGCACTTACAGTACAGTATTGTGCAAAAGTCTTAAGCCTCTTTTTTCTTTAATATTAAATTAAATCAAATAAAATTAAATCGAATAAATTAAAGAAATGGGAACAAAATGGTTCATGCAACAGGCTGCAAAATGCCTAAAGATGCAATTTTAAAATGTGATTCGATTGTTTATGTAACCACCGCATCAGCAATCATTTCCCCTCTCATTTATTCCGCCTGGTTCTTGACTTATGTTCTATTTTTTAAGACTTGAACAATTTATAGGTAACTAAAAAAATAATAATAAAAACATTCCAGTGGAACAGTTCAGGTACAGGGGCTGGACTGAAAATAAGAGACCAGGAAGTTCTTCAAGAAGCCTGGAGAACCATTCCTTAAAACCACATTAAAAATACAAGAAAGTCTGTCTCTCTGAAAGCAAAATCTAAAGAGATGAGGGGAACTCAAAATTTTATGCACAGCGCTGTATAATGGTGGAATTTCAACTTTTTAAATTCTTAATTGTAATGAAAGCATCTTTTCTCCCCGTCGAGCTACCCTCCCTCCCACCTCCCACTTTTCCTTTGATTCATCTTCTGCTCATTTCACTAAGTGATTCACATCTCTGCTAAGTCACAATGAAGTCACACCCTACATGACTCTGTGGTTTCGGTAATCAAACGCTGTCAGTCACATTAAGGTCAACAGACGGATGCTTTTATGGGGTGAGTCAGATGATGATGAGCATCACGGGTGCGTATTAAAAAAGGGATCTTTCTTCGTATTAATAAACAAACAACAGCTATACATAACGAATACAAAGCCTTCGATTGTACCCAGCTTTGAGGAAAAGTATCAAATTCACTGGTAATTGGATTACTCATACGACTTGTCAGAGTTAAGAGTCAAAATGATAAAGATGGCAGATGGCAGCCTTTACTCCTCACATTCTCTCGCTCTCTTTCACTCCATCGCTCTCTCTCTCGTTTGCTGTCTGTCACCAACGATATGTTCAAAGTTTTTCATCCTTCTTCTGAGGGTTTTTATTTATTTATTAATTTATTTATTTCGACGACAGCTTTCCACTCAAAACCAGGCTTCTGTCATCATGTAATCATGTGCTAACAAAAGGAGGTCTTGCTTTATTCACTTCTCCCAAATCACAAATCGCAGCCAAGCATGTTGAGTCACACAATGGTGCCACTGCAAGGCCTTAGCTTTCCGCATTTCTTACAATATGTTAAACAAAGAGATACTTAGGAATTAGTCCATACCAGGAATTATTGTTTTGTATGAAATAAAATTAAAACGTTTACAGACTTAACCATGTCTAGTTTTTTCTGCAGTGAGCTTTGACATTTCTTGGAGTGTCATCATGTCTGGTCTGATTTTCGGTCAGTAGTGGAGACAGCATCATATTGATGACTCAGTTTTGTCAGATTTGTGTTGTTGTTCGGAGGAAACAAATGTACAGGAGACTGAAAATATATCTTAGAAAAATGGATGATGCTTTAATGTTTATATCATTTAATCCTTAGAGTACGAGGAGTTTGAATGTCAGAAAGAAAGAAAATAATTTCTCCTCTATCTAGTCAAAAAGTGCAAACCTAAGAGCATCAGAGTGTTTCTGCATTTGTTATAATTTTAGCTTCTATTGTCTATTTCAGACTGAAATGATTAACTGTTCAATGATAGACACTCAAGTGTAAACCATTAGCAGTCCCAGCCCAGCGACTAATGATAAAGAACATTCACAGCCATTCTCATGGTTTCTATGTGATATTATCTGTAGAAATGTCATGATAATGTGGACACCATCATCAGCAGAAGTTTTTTTCCAGTTGATGAAATCTCTAAACACACATGAAGAATCAGGATGGATCAGACAGGATAGGAGAGCAGTACAGTAAATCCCCTACAGCATACTGTATATGAACATTCGAGTTACAAACTTTCGAAGATATGAACATGTGTTTGTGGTTGTTCAATCGCAGACAAGTTAGATCACATGTCCGGCGTACATGATCACGTGCGTGCAGTGTGCATCCCCCGATGTCTGGAAGCTGGTAAGCTAAGAAGCGCTAAGCAATAATGATAAGACAAATGAAAATAATTAAGAGAATGGAGCGAGGTGAAAAGATGGCTGACATTGGTCGCTCTTTTAACATGAACAGTTCAACCATCAACACAATTTTAAAAAACAAGGAAAAGCCATTAGAACATGTTAGTTTTATGCTGTGTATAGCTAATTGTGTTAGTATCCTAGTACATAGACAATGTTTGTTGGGCTTACAAACAAATTGGACTTATGAACGAGCTCTCAGTATGGAACTCGTTTGTATGTAGGGGACTTGTAGGGGTGCGTCATGTGTAGCTGCAAGCACTTTCAAACCTTAAGTGTCTGAAACTGGTTAAAAAAAAAAAAAAAAACTAGGGATTATAAAGTGAGTTTTATTTTGGACAAACATAGTGCTTTTTTGTGGGCGTGGCTATACACGTCACTTAACGTGGTAGCTTATCATATATGGAAATGCAAACTCCACCCACACAGACCTGAAGTGGGAATTGAACCCTCAGGCCTGGAGGTGCAAGACCACAGTGCTAACCACTACATCACTGTGCTGCCTATAAACCTATTTTATTATTATTACTTAAAATAATTTTTAAATAAAATAGATAGAATAGATTTTTCAATGTCATAATGCCATTATGTAAAAGCTACACAAGGTCAGAATCCTTTTTTTTTTTCAGTGTGAGTAATACAGTGTCTTAGATTATCAAACTGTTCATGCTAGCCATATGTCCATCATTTAGTCTCTCTATCACGCACTCATTCTCTATACTGCATATCCTGTATATGGTCGTGGGAGAACCCTGTCCTAGGGGACTCGGGGCGCCAGACGGGCTACACCCTGGACAAAGCACAAGCATGCACGCATCCACACACATTATGGGTAATTTAGAAATGCCAATCGGCTTAATACGCATGACTTTTGACTGAGGGAGGAAACCGGAGTACCCCGAGGAAGCCCGGGGAGAAAATGCAAACTCCATGCACACAGACCTGAGGTGGGATGTAAATCCTCAGCCCTGGACCCATGTGTTTATAATAATTATTTATATCATTATCATATCATAAGTGTGGTGCAGGCCACTACTTTATCCTGGTCAGGATGGATTTTGGATTGGGAATACACACTGGATGGGTGTATATAAAACACAGCTCTCATGCCTAATGCATCTTTATTCAGAGATTGCAACGAAAGTTGCCACCATCGACCATTCTATACCTGTTCTGGCTTGAATAAATTTGAGGACAGAATGTGAAATGTTCCGAAATTTTAATTAGCAAATTTGTCCACATTGTCCACAAGTAGTATAACTGGCCTTGGGTGAACTGACAATATGCCATCCTTTTTTACTGTGACACAATAGACAAGATCTGACAGACCATTTTACAACTATGAATTATTTCAATACAAAATGATTCAGAGCCATGAGTTCTGAAAAAAAAAGTGATGTGACAAGAACTTTATGCAAATTAAGCATGATGCAGAAAAGCAATGGATTCTATCCCACTGACATGAATGATTCCTTGGACAAATCACTAGCGTTTTGTTTTTTTCTGATACCGGTGCCAAATCGATACTTATAAAAAGGTACCGGTACTGAAACTATTTTGTCTCTGCTAGGGTTGGTCTGACCCTATCGGACCCGGCTGATGTTCGCAAGCCGTTAAACATGATGGATTTTATTTTCATCCGTGTGTCCAAAAATGAGGTTTGACGTGTTTTCCGTTTTGCACGCAATTGTTGAACGACATCTGTTGCATGACATGGCGTCGGAATCCTTAGCTGCAAAAAGTAAAGGCCTTTTAGAAGGCCTAGCTTTAGCCATTTTAATTCAAGCTTGTTTATCTTAGCGTGCTAACAATACCCGCTGCCGTCAGAGCAAGTGTAATTACTGCATTCACGCGGAGGCTTTCATTTCCCGAGTTGTGAAAACAACATGCACTTCAAAGATTAGTTGGACTTGTTTTATTAGAGCTTTCCGACTCATGCGCGAACAAATATTCGATAAATCGATCACTCAGGCCTTTATGTGGCGCTGACGTGAGGCCCCGAAATCTGCGCTCTGATCCGGTTTTAGTACGTACCTGTACCGGGAATATATGGCACCGGGATTTGGTACCTAACTCTACAAATCACCTCGTGATTCAAGGGATCTCTCACAACTTAAATTCCTATAAATAGTTCCTAACTACTCTGACCTTGTGGGAATCCAACCAACAATTTGCACGTTGATTAGCTTGATATTTATTTTATTGCTTAAAACGTGACTAGACGTTTTAGCTTGATTTCTTGCAAGACGTTTTGGACAGCTTAGCTAATCGAGACTGAGTGCCCATTGACTTTTAACTCTTACGATACAAATCTTTGGGTATGTGTTGCAGTTGATTTAGTAGACTAAATTAAATTAGGAGAGTTGACTCGCTTTAACAATGCTGGCAATCAGCCAAACGCTACAGTAAGTCACGGCTAAAAACAAAATGGAGGGTTCCCATCAGTGTCGGATGGTTTTAATGGTTAGTGGATCACTCAGGCCATCTTTCATTAGTGTTTTCCAAGACGAACAGACATGCAACAACAACAACAAAAAACTGATTGATGATATACAGTAAATGGTTGCCTTGGGTGGATACCAGTCTTGAGTAGAGTATACTGGAGAAAAAAAAACATGTTTACGTTCACTCTTCCTCTTTAAAATTATTCCTCCTCACGGGCAGCGAGAGAAGCGGAGGGGAGAATCTTTCTGAAACAGTGCCGCGCTTAAGCCCATTTGCAGACTCTCGTGGCTCATTAAAATACATTCACAGCGGTGTTCGGATCGGGAGTGAAGTCTGCGCGGAATGCAAGATGGACCGAGTTTACCGCGGAGGTTTAAAAATAACACACAGAACACACACATGGGGTTGAGGGGTGTTTTGCAAGTATTGATTTTCACAGAGGGCTAGTTTGAAAGTGCACAAATGCAGACTGGGGATCTAGTGCACGTGTGTGTGGGTGTGTGTGTTGTGTGTGAGAAAGAGAGAGAGAGAGAGATATGCTGGAGGTCTGAGATCACACCTATTAGAGTGAAAACCTGTACAGAATGAATAACGATCCCATCACGATGATGTATGTGCGCATGTTGTCAGCGTTAAACACCGTTTAACTCATTTAATGATGCATTCGGTTTCCTCACTCAAGATTTATATTAGTGACGTGCTTTCGATTCAGAATTTTGATCGCACGCTTGCGTATGCAATATAAGGTCGTGTGGCAGGAGAAATCCGTTTAACCCCGGTGCAGATGCACTTTTCCAAAGGGTCACTTTTATGCCTGTCTCGCTTGAAGTCAAGACGGGAATCATTATATCTTTGAAGTGCGAGCGCACCTTCACACATCAAACACAGCGTGCGAGCGTATCAGGAGCAGCCGGACCTTTTCCATTAAAAAGAAATGAAATTGAGCAAGAGCCAAGCCGTCAATATAAACAACAAAAGAGCGACAAAGCAGGCAAGGATATTTGGAGGAGATCCTGGACTCGGAGTCGGGAGTCTCATTTGTATGCAGCATGATGACAAGGCGGGATATTTATTAAGCTAGACGATCCGAGTCTCCTACGCTGTCATTGTGACTACTCGGAATTTATTAATAATAATAATAATAATAATAATAATAATAATACAAGAAACCCACAAAAGGTACATATTATCCAGGTGGTAGCCTCTAGGTCTTTTTGTATCTTTAATTAAAGGAACATCAATAAGGTGTGCAAAAGTTGTACCAGATCTTAAGCGAACAAGTGGTGCTGTACTTATTCTGTTTCTAAGGGTAATGTCCTGTAATACAAACCTCCCCTCACACACACACATGCCATCTGTAAAATAAAGCATACTGTATGATTTAAAAAAATAAGACATTAAATACTATTAAAGGAAACTATTGCTGACTTGAAGCAGAGTGTTATCACCCTGAAGGGAATTTCTTCTTCTTCTTTCTTCTTTTTTTTTAAGAGCACTTCCTGAAATGTATATCTTTCAAAGGACATTGTGTACTTATTTTATTCATTTATTGTTGTGAAATGTCTGTGAAATAAGATATCTGTTGTATACATACCAGTTTTCTAACCGCTCTTTTATTTAAAGCAAGCAAGAAAAAAAAAAGGTTTGTCATGTCAAAGAGAAACCGCAATACATTCTTCCATTCCGTGGTTCCATAGTTACGGCTTCACCTCTGAGACTGGAGACTCCTTCCATGAATGCTAAATAGCAGGAGGTAACATACTGGCTAAGGTATTAAACTACCGAAGGTACCAGGTTCAAACCCCAGCACCGCTAATTTGCCACTGTTGGGCCCTTAAACAAGGCCCTCAACCCTCAACTGCTCAGATATATAATATATAATATAAGTCGCTCTGGATAAGGCCATCTGCCAAATGTTGTGAATGTAAATAAATGTTCGTTGTTGGTTTAAAAATGATGACGTATTACAATTGATGTATTATTAGTCTAAATTTATGATTATCAATCAGACTGATTATCTGTCAGAGCTACCACTGTAGAAAGATCACCACCTTCTGATCAATCAGAATCCCCCTGATGTAACCTATTATAAAGGATAGTTCTTACTTTAAAACAAATTTTTCTAAAATGCGCTTTTGAAGCTCAACTGTTGGAGCTCTGGTTGTCACCATCTTGACAGGAGATGACTTCACTCTGCCTAAATATTGGTTAATCCATAAAAGGGCAAATAGACAAAATAAATGGAACCCGGCTGTTAGTTGGTCCCACCATCTTTCATGGATTGAGACATGCATCTAGGCAGTTTTCTGTCCTACTGTACTGTAGCTCCTCAGTGGTGGAAGGAACCTCCTTCAGATGTCCATACAGCCGAGTCACTGGCATTATTTAAGCAACGACTATAGACCGTTGATCTGTTTCATAGATATTTGGGTTAACTCCAACCACCCACCACCTCCTCACCCTGCATAAAAATATTTATTTCAATTCAATTTTATTTGTATAGCACTTTTAACAATTGACATTGTCGCTAAGCAGATGTTTCTTTCCAACAGTGTTTAACTGATGGTACTTCTAGATAATAATTTAGTGAACCAGTGTGAGGTTGATGATGGAAACTTACAGTACGATAGACTTTGTGGATAAGAGAGTCTGCCAAAAGTCTAAATAGAAATGGAACACGTTACTACAAGTTAGCTAACTTAGTGTTAGTTTAGCTAACATTCAAAGGTGGCTAATGTTAATTTATATGCTAATGTTTCTTTATTCAAATTCAAATAACTTTATTAATCCCAAAGGGAAATTGTTGTCCCATGTCAACATTTCTTACATTTCTTATGCTAAGTTAAACTACAACAACTCCAGTTAGCTGTAGCAACAGGCTGCAAATGTTTATTTATGTTGGATGTTTGAAAATTGTAACATTGTTTGATTCACTTTGGTAGCCAACCTAGTGGTCATTTAAGGAACTGCATGTTTTGGCACTAATGCATTGTACTCATTTAACAGAACTGGTTGGTTGTAGCCATTAGCTACTAGCACTAGAATCAAAGTGGGCTGTATTGAGTCTTTGCTTCTGCCTGCATGTGTGCATTTGCATGATTAATGCAAAATGTGCTTAGAAAATTGTCTTTAATTCCTACTCTAATGAGAAGGGCATAAATCTCTCGAACATATCATACATAATACATTATAATGCCCGTCTCCAGTTCATCCAAATGCTCTCAAGCACTGTAGTTGAATTTTCAGCTTTACAATGTTATCTTATACAGTACATTGTAATATTTATTCGTGAGGACTTTGTAGCAGCACCTATACTAATGCATCTGAATTGCAAGCTATAAAGGCAGAACCTGTGTCATAAAAGAAGGATCAGCAATGCTAATTTTGCATTTAATTATGTTGTTAGCCTTTTTTTTCTTTTAATCCAAAGCTTCAAAGGAAGATAAAGAATAAGGGCCTCGTTCGAGGACTAGGTAGCGGCAGCCTGGCTCTGTTTCTGCGATTTTAATTCACCTTCACCTTTTGCTCAGTAACACAAAGTCTTAATGAACGAGCCACTATGCAGTGGACTAGTGAGCAAATGTTAGAGTGCTATGGTAATGTAACATGACCCTATGAAATTATATTCTCGTTCTTAATGGCGCGACATGCATGTAGGTATATCTATTTATGCTAATTTATACAGATTTAAAAGTGCATTGGTGAGTTTGACATTTACGTGATTTTCTATACTCCTTGTGTCTCGTCACCTCCACCCCCCCGCCCCCGCCCGCCTCCCTTTTTTGTCCATGCTCGTTAAGCTCTGCCTCTAGGGTTGTGTGCACAGAAAGTAGTTTTCAACAAATGACTAACAGAAGGTGTGTCCAAACACAAATAACCATTCAGGACTGGAAGTCTTTTTTCTTTTTGTATTATATTCTACATGTATATATATATATTCCAAAATAATAAAACACATAACCAGTTGCACTTTAAAACCTTTATGCTAAATTTTATTTTGGTTATTTTTAGATTTGGAACATTTTCAGAGTTTCCAGTGTGTGTGTGTGTGTGTGTGAAAAACCTTTATTGCTTTTTGTCCTTTGAACAGAAAGCTTTTTTTAAATAAGAAAATACCCCCCCCCCCCAACTTGTTGCTCATGTCCTTTATGCTAAGCTATAATGTTTTTTTTTTTTTTTTTGGAAGATATTATGTTATGAATATGTTTCAATTGCAATTAATTAATTAGGGGCAGTGGTGGCTCAGAGGGCACTGAGTTACTGATTGGAAGATCGGCGGTTCGATCCCCAGCTCCACCAGGTTGCCACTGTTCGGCCCTTGAGCAAGGCCCTTAACCCTATCTGCTCCAGGGGCGCTGTATCATGGCTGACCCTGCGCTCTGACCCTAGTTACGCTGGGATATGCGAAGAAGGAATTTCACTGTGCTGTAATGTAAATGTGACAAATAAAGGCTTAACTTAAATTTGATATCTATTGACCCTTTACACTGTGGGTGGGTCCAGACTTACAGTACATTTCTCAATCTTTTAATAGCATTTTTTTCCTTCTACTCTCACCTCACTGACTTTATTGAATATTATATAATAGTAAATGAAGTCAGTCCCAACCTTGTACTGTAGCTGTAATCTTGACATCACTTATATATACATCACTTGCATATATGTTTATATATGTACTAGACCATGCAGTCTTCACATTCTTTATACCTTAGTATACAGGAAGCTAGTAGAGCATTAAAAGCAAAAAAAGTAGATTCTTTTCCAGCTAGAAGCCAGAGGATACACCCTCCTCTCTATGTCTCTTCATGAGCACAGATTAAGACTAGGTACGCTCTCTTTGAAGGGTTTAAATTCTGTATAAAGGGCTCACAAAAAAGAAAATTGGAGGCCAGCGAAAGATTAATTCATTTTCTTTGATCTAAGTTGCTTTCTCACCCACACACCATTCCCTCTATTCACACTCTCAATGTTTAAAATCTATTTTAGGAGATTTGCCTTTAGCGAGACCCACAAGGCCTCTTTTTAATAGGTACTAATCACCATGATGGAGTCGCTTCTACTGTGCACTCCTTTTATTTCTTTTATATCAGCCACTCAGACAGGATTCCCCTTTTTCTGCACAATATGATGACACAGTCTACAGTCTGTATAACCTCTGGCAATTCGTTCCTTTTATTTCTACCTTTATGATCCCAGAAAATTGAGGTCTTCACTAACAAGTGGTTTTCTTGTGGCACGTTTTGTCCCAATCCTGTGAGTTCTCCTTACATTGTCTGGGTGGAAATTGTTTGGCCCTGTCCATTTTTATGACGCAACTTCCCATCCTGGTCATTCTTGATTATTTTCAACCTTAGCACACTCCTTCCAGGTGTTAATATTGCATCAGATAGTTCTTAACCAATTCCATCTATTGCTGCAATCTCCCAAGTTGTTTTCTTTGCCTGACGCAGGCAAATGATTTATTTATGTTGTTTTTTTTCCCTTTATTTATTTTATGTACTCCTTAACTATATATTCCCAAAATGGCATTTTTTAAAATAGGTTTTTTTTTTAATTGCATGTACAGCGTTGTGAAAAGTATTTGCTCCTTCCTAATTTGAATTTTTTGCATAATCAAAGTCTGGTCTTTACTCTGATTGAGACGCTGTGGCAGGACCTTAAACAGGCCTTTCATGCTTGAAAAACAGCTCTACAAAGAATAGTGTCATTATTGTCATTACCTAAAAAGAAAAACAATAAGAATGTTAATAAAACTTTGAACTTGACTTGTCCCAATACTATTGGCCAATGCTGCATGTAAAATATGTAATGATGTAATAATGTGAACTGTTTTACTGTATTGTTGTTGTATTTGATTTTATTTGATTCTTAACAAACGCAAACTGCTTTTGTGACCTTAGTCTTAACTTTTATAACTTACGAGACTTGAGACATAAAAATTGTTTAAAATTTGCCATGTCCTGTTTACACATACAGTATATACATTAGGAAACACTTTAGGTGTATTTGGATTTAAGGTGGATTTAAGGCTCTGGTTTGCTGATTGGAGGGCTGTGTGTTTGATCCCCATCACAGCCAGGTTGCCACTGTTGGTCCCTAACTATATGCCCATACACAGTATAGTGCCCAGCTCCTGGAAATGCAGGGCCAAATGCAGGGATAGAAATCTCAAAAACTTGCAGAACGAATGATCCAATGTGGCGATGCTAGAAAGAGGAAAAAGCATTTTTGCATTTCTGCTATTTAAAGAAATGAAAACCCACAATGATTTAGATATTAAATTTTATTAATAATTTTTTACAGTATTGCATAGAATCACAAAGCCATGATAAATGTATAATTTTGCATCTTAATTACATTTATTCAATTATTCAGAAAGAAACCATAATTACATAACTAATACATTCTTTATCACATTATTGCGAAGAAAATGCCCCAAAGTAAACATCCAACTAGTCTAACTAGAGACCATAAAAGCCAATAGTGACCATTGTTATTATTCAACACTTACACACACGTTCACACACTACAGGCAATTTGGGAACGTCCATTAACCTTAAGAAATGCATTTCTTTGGACTGTCGGAGGAAACTCACCAAGCACAGGGAGAAAATGCAAACTCCATGCAAACAGACCCCGAGGCGGGAATCGAACCTGGAGGTGCGAGTCAACAGTGCTAACCACTAAGTCATACTTCGCAATATCTTGCACATTCTAATTTATTCATTATTATTATTATTATTATTATTATTAGATTTTTTTACTGCAGCATGCACAAGATTTGATAATTACTTAGATAATTATGTTGTACATGCAGTTATCGGGCTGCAGGAAATAATTGTGTTTGTAACATTTAAAAAAAACATTTTTTTTTCAAACCATTTGTACACTGGACATGCAGATGGGATTTCCAGTGGTAGTGTTAAGGTTAAGGTTTTAAGGACCCTGTGCATGCTGAGGCTGTGTGTGTGCGTGTGTGTGTGTGTGTGTGCATGTGTGTGTGCGTGTGTGTGCAGTCACGTCTGTTTGAATTTGTACAAATGTCACAGAGAGCTTTTTATATAGAAGACGGATGAATGCCGGAGCATGGACGGATATGAAATCAGCACTATTGTAGAAACAGCAGGGTCAAGGCCAAACACTGCGACTTTTCTACACGAGTAACTGATGACCGAAATCACTTAGACCTGAACAATAAAAAGAGAAAAAAAATAGATAGTCAAGTTTATTCCTTTGTTCAAATCTTATACCTTGGGGTAATCAGTTCTATATTGAAACAATTGAAACTTGATTAAAAAAAAAATATATTCCTTAGTCACTCATCACTTCCAAACACATTGCAATATATAAAGTACATTCCAAATGATGCCTTTTCTCCAAATACTGTACATACGTACTACTATTCATTTCTGGTTGTTAATAAGGAAAATAATTACATTTGCTAACATTATTATTATTATTATTATTATTATTATTATTATTTATGTTTAAATAAATGTTCCTTTAACTTTATCAGTTTTTAAATATTTTTATATATACACTTTTTGGAAAAATTATTACCCTACACAGGCGAATATTCATATCCTTTTAAAGGTCACTTTTTGAAATACATGAAAATTCAAAATGTAAAATTTCTGTGACTTTTTATGGAGAACCCCAGGAGTTTTTGTTTTCTCATGTTTATAAGTATTCAGTAAAGTTATCTTATTTGGTTTCTTGTTCAGTAATAGGGTCTAGGGTAACACTTTTTTTTTTTTTTTTTTTTTTAATCTGTCCTGAAAATATACACGTGCCATGAGGGAAGAAAAACATTCCACTGAATGCATACCTTTAGTCATTCAGTACATTCAGGTCGTCAGCTGACTTCATTTTATTTCCACATAACGTTGCTGAGTCTAGATCTGAGCAACTGAAGCAACCCCAGACCATAACACTGTCTCCAGAGGCTTGTACAGTGGACACTATGCATGATGAGTGCATCACTTCATCTGCTTCCCTTCTTACCCTGATGCTTACATCACTCTGGAATTGGGTCAATCTGGACACGTCAGACCACATGACAATTTTTTATTGTTCTAAAGTTCAATCTTTATGCTCCCCAGCAAATTAAATACTTTTTTCTGATTAGTCTCACTAACCAGTGGTTTTCTTATGGACACACATCTGTTTATTTCCAACCCTATCAGATCTCATCACATTGGGTGTGTGTGGAAATGGTCTTACTTTCACTATTAAACATAGTCATAGTATAAGAGGAATAAATCACTTGAGGATGTCCACTCACTCACTCATCGCTTTATCCTGAATTCAGGGTCGCGGGGACCTGGAGCCTATCCCAGGATACTTATTGCACGAGGCAGGATACAACCTGGACAGGGTGCCAATCCATCACAGGGCACACACACATACACAAACACTCACACACTCAGGGGGATTTGGGAACGCCAATTAGCCTAATCTGCAGGTCTTTGGACTGTGGGAGGAAACCAGAGTACCTGGAGGAAACCCATCAAGCACGGGGAGAACATCCAAACTCCATGCACACAGAGACAGGAATCGAGTCTGGCCAATAATCGAACCCGGACCCTGAAGGTGCAAGGTGATAGTGCTAACCACTACACCACTATTTTACTGTTAACATAATTCTGCTTCTCTTTTGCTGATTATTATCCTATAACAGAATGCCACGAAACATTTGTTTCCTTACTTAAACATTTGACGTGTTGAAGAACAGATTGAGGTGTAAATGATGTACACTTTTCATGCATAACCAATATCCTGCTTCGCTGAGTTCAGCTGCAACACTTGAGACTGACCTTTATACTGAAGTTTCGATTTTAAATGCTGAATGAGCCGAATGTATTTGTATAAATATATTCTAGTTTTAAATACTAAATACTTCTCATTTCATGACATATTCGGTCATGTATTCTCTTTTTGTCTTACGGTTCAGGCGCCATGGTGACAGTTTGTTTTTGTTTCTGATCCGGTCCTGTTTCCGTCCCATCTTCTGTCACTTGCTTGTTATATGACTGTGTCCGGCGGCCTATTTCTACCCGCACAGCATGACAAAGCCACTGTTTTTCCCTCCTTTAAATCGTCACCCATCCGTATAAATAGATTTGGTTTTATTTGCACTCTCAGTACTGTGGTCGTTTATCAAGCTCATATCGGAAACAGCGTGTCACAGCCCATTAATATCGCTGTTCACATACCATTAAAAAAATATTCTGAATGTTAAAAGCACTTGGGGCTGGCACATACTTCATAAGTGCCACATATTTCATAATTATGATCCCAATATTATAACTTGTGACCTGACAATGATGAATATAAATGAAGGTCTACTACTTGCTTGTAGGTTATGGATTCTATCAGACAGATCTTTATCCAATACAAGTCGTTTTGGCACATTTAGACATGTGTGACTATCTTATGAAAATAAACGGGTACTGTTTTTGAGTTAGTGCATCATGCCTGACTTTAATATCTGTCTCATTTTAACATCTCCTGCAGATCCTTCAACAGGACTGATATTAAACATCTTTTAGAGTTTTATACAGTATATTCCCTTTCTTTTGTGTGTTATTGATCTTTTTGTTTCCTCAGAGATTCGGGAAGCGTTTAAGGTATTTGATCGCGATGGAAACGGCTTTATCTCTAAGCAGGAGCTGGGCATGGCCATGCGCTCTCTGGGTTACATGCCAAATGAAGTGGAGCTGGAGGTCATCATCCAGAGATTGGACATGGATGGTAAGGAAAACCACAAACACAAACAAATTTCATACTGAACTATTTTTAATATGCATTAGCTCCTTCCATTCATAAAGAAGCAAGTAGAGGACATTTGGATAAATAGTGTGGAAAAAAAGTTTAAGTACTGATATTATTATAATAATTCACATACAGGACTGTGGAAGCCTTAAGCCCACCCATCATTTCTTCATATTTTGCTTCCTAAAAGCCAGACTTTCCTGTATTTTTACTGTAGTTCTAAAAAATTGTTCTTAAGACTGCTTGAAAGATGTTTTTGACTCTCATTTTTGGCAAGGTTTCATCTTTGATTTTCAGTCCAGTCCCTTTACCTGAGCAGTTTCGAAGGAATTCTTTTTTGTTGTTGTTGTTAAATCACACAGTGACCTATAAATAATTTAAGCATAAAACCCATCTAACTTAAGGCATAAATCGGTGAGAAACACGAGCAGATGATGACAGATGATCAGGCTGGTGATTAGTATACTGGTGATGCTGAATGCTGAGTGGTTGGAACAGACGAGAGGGGAAATGAGGTTGCTGATGGGGTTGTTACATACAGTAAATAGCCAATTTTTGGAATGTATTATTAGACAATTTGCAGCCTGTTACAGTAAAACATTTGCTCCCATTTAATCTCACTCACTCATCATCTATACCACTTTATCCTGTATTCAGGGTCGCTGGTGGCCTGGAGCCTATCCCAGGAGCCATAGGGTACGAGGCAGGATGAGATGCCAGTCCCTCACAGGGCACACACATACCCACACACTATAGGCAATTTGGAAATGGCAATTAGGCTAATTTGCATGTCTTTAGACTGTGGGAGGAAACCAGAGTACCCAGAGGAAACCCACCAAGCACTAGGAGAGAACATACAAACTCTTTAATGTGCACAGTATTTATTCACAGTAGCGTAAAACTGATCAGAAACATGCATCCAATAAAAGTAATTAAGCATCAGGTGTAAAAATGCTTGAATAATTACTTTACAAAGGATTTTTGAGCATGGTGACAGAACCAATCCAACAATGTTCTGTATCCAATGATTCATTGTCTGTTAACTAATCAAGTGAGATATATTTAATCAAACACCACCTCTATGACCAAACTTACATGTAATGACTCCTGAGCAGCTTGCTAACTTACCAGCTAAATGCTGTTACGGTTTCAGTAGCATGTATGGTTGCTAGTTTGCTACTGTAGCTAGTCCATTTCAAGTCATATATTTTTCTAGGTATATAGTTACAGTGAGGAAAAAAGTATTTAGTCAGCCACCAATTGTGTAAGTTCTCCCACTTAAAAAGATGAGAGAGGCCTGTAATTTTCATCATAGGTATACCTCAACTATGAGAAAATAAGAAAAAAAATCCAGAAAATCACATTGTAGGATTTTTAAAGAATTTATAAATGACTAAATTTAGGCTGACTAAATACTTTTTTGCCCCACTGTACCTGATGCGAGTCTAACACACTCACCCAACTAATGGTTAGATGTTGAGCTGTGAACTGACAATATTGCCACAAGTTTTGGCTCATTTGGTTTAAAGTGGTTAAAGATGATAAATAGCTGATAAATAGAGTGAGGGATACTCATCTGTCTTCTTTGTCTCAGACATCGCTGCATGGAGTGTAACCTTTCGGTAGTAAACTGCTTTATTTTTGATTTACTCTAAAAATGATATAAATAATTTAAATTCAACGAAAAAAAAACCCCACATTGTTATTATATTCCAAAAGTTAAAACTATTTAATCAACTGTTGTAAAAAGAGTTCATGTAGTCTGTTACTTTACAGTACACAAAACTTTTTTTTTTTTCACCTGTAGACTTTTTCACAACATCTAACAACACCTAAACCCTGTCAATTCTGCTTCATTCTGTTCTATGAGGTGTGTTCAATTCAACATCAGGACTTTTGATTGTGCAGAATAACAGAACACAGTTCTGAGAGTAAGAACCCCCTTTATTTCTCTATTTAATCCGCTTCTACACTCATGCACTTATCCCAGAGTTTCACTAGTGCTTGTATACCATCAAGGTAGATTGCCTGCTTCCGTCTGAAATACTGGTCTCCCAGGAACTCCTTTAATGGCTCAAACATGTAGAGATGACTTGAGATGACTTTACGGGGGATGTTGCAATAACTTCCAGCCAAGCTCCTGTAATGTGCCAGTTTGGGATTGTGTGTGCAGTTCCCACAGACAGATGTGTGTCTTCCGTAAGCTGGCGACAAGTTATCTGTTGATTTTCAGGGATCAGGCGTTCCACTTGCTGAATGTCCAGAGGAACAACTGTAGTAGGCTCTGAGCCACCTTGTCAATCATTTAGTACACTCACTCACTCATCGTCTATACCATGTTAGCATCATGTTAACGCTACGTGTTCCCTAGTACTTTGTTGTTTGAATAAGACAATACCCACCAGTGCAGCTGACCTGTCTGACACACATATTACACACACTGACAAAGTATATCACTGTTTCCAACTATACTCTAGACATCAAAATAACAATACTTTATTGCAACCTACAAATTTCATCCAGTTTTAAAATGTCCTTTAATTATATTTAAATAAACATCACCTAAACTTTTACCTGCACAAATAATAAATGCACCTTTAATCCCATTTAGTCTTTAAATCATCTGGGTTTAGAGTAGAAGATACTGTATCTAACACCAAAATGTGTATTTCCTGCCCCTTATACTATATTTGAAAAAATATTTGCTCAAGCATTTCTTCCTCTCTTTCGTTCTGCTTTATTGACTCTCTCAGGAGATGGCCAAGTGGACTTTGAGGAGTTTGTGACACTCCTTGGGCCGAAGATCTCCGCGGCTGGGATGCCTGACAAGTTCAACGGCACAGATTTCGACTCCGTGTTCTGGAAGGTAATTAATAAGCGACTCTGTCTTATTAAAACTGACATGAAGCACAGTCGGTTCTGGCTAAGTATCCACCCTGACATGTTGTGTTCATCAAGCAGTCGAATAAAGAGGCGCCTCTTATTTCTATTCATGAATGGTTTTTAAGGCACCTTGGTTGATGTGAAAATTAATATTTTTATTTACAGTCCAGCAGAGTTTGAGTTTTTTTATTTTTTATTTTAAGTTTAAGCAGCAGGTGTGACATCGCTTAAGGGAGCTAGTTAAGGTTTCCTGTCACAGCTCTGCACTGTTGTGTCCTTGAGCGAATCCCTAGACCCTAAGAAGCAGAAGGTCCTCACACACTTAACTGTGCACTGGGGTTTACAGGTGTGTGTGGGTGTGTGTGTGACAGCTGTGCTACTCTTGTAATAATCCCAAGACAAAAGTAGAAAGGGTAAAAAGGAAACCTTAAACTGGTATACTAACTTGGACACAATTTTTTTGGCACCTACAATAATTTGCAAAATTTGATGGCCCCCGAGTGGCAAAGTGCGTGCCCTATCATCTGGAGATCACTAGTTCAATTAACCTCCAGCAGCCGGGGCCCAAGAGAGAGCTGATCGGCCGAACTCTCTCGGTGGGGTGGGAGGGGAGACACTTAGCGCTCACATCAATCACGGCTCTAGAGCCAATCATGGGCTTCCGCGCAAGCGGAAGAAGTGGATAGCGCTGTCCTCCCAGAGTGTTATGTCGCCCTAATGGTGTGCGAATGAGCAGTTCGAAAAGATGCGTTTGGCCAGTGTCACATGGTGCGGAGGAAACACGTGATAGCCTTCGGCCCTCCCTGAGTAGTAGTCACTTGTCTTAAGTATTACATCCAGCAAGACAAAAACAGTCGTTAATGTCAGGTGTTATAAAGATCTTATCTATGTGTAATTTTACTATAAGGTACAATTTTCTTTCGTCTTCTTTTATAGTGCGACATGCAGAAGCTCACCGTAGATGAGTTGAAGCGTCTCCTTTACGAGACGTTCTGCGATCACCTGACCATGAAAGACATCGAGACCATCATCATGACAGAGGAGAACCACATCGAGAACCCGGAGGACTGCCAAGTGGATATTGATTGTAAGCGTTTGCCATGATTAAAACTCAAAATCTTTTGATTTTCATTGTGAGCTGCTTGATGTAAGGCTGAGATGAATTCTGCATGGTTTCTTTCCTTGGTCATTTTTGTAATTTCAGTCTTTCTGCTATTTACCAATAACCCACTGCACTATTAGAGAAAACTTGGTGATCATTTGGTCTACTGTGTCTTCTGCCTTTTGTCTTCATCCCTCTCTTTACTTAGCGGAGAGTCCGACACAGCAGGTGAAACAGACGTGTGTAAGGAAGAGTCTGATTTGCGCCTTTGCCATCGCTTTCATCATCAGTGTTATGCTCATCGCGGCCAATCAGGTGCTCCGCAGTGGCATGAAATAACGTTGGCGATCACTCACAAACCTGTGAACATTCAACATTGACTGCAAGCAACACTGTAAACTAAACAAATTACATGACCACAAGAATTGACAAACTGAGTCCAAACAAACAACCTGACAGTGCTGTGATTCAATTTGTTATTCATTTAATTGCAAATTTGTAATAAGTACTGAATGGAATATATTATATACAGACTGCAATTAAAGTAAAAAAAAAAAAAAAGACTGTTTGATTGGATCCACATCCTGATCAGTTCATGTGATTTGAGAAACTCTACTTTCTCATTGGCCTTGATGTCCAAGATGCATGGAAACCTCCAACCCAGGACTCTCCTCCTCCTTCAGTGCATGAAGTAATGAAGTGATGCATGGACTTTCAGTAGTCTTATAGCATCTGTTGTTTTATCTGTATGCCAGTGGAGGAGTCAAGGATGTCATCTTTAGACTGGAAATAGCCTCTATACAGTTTGTTAATCCATGTGCATGACTACAAGGGCTGTTCAGGATATGCTCATGTTGTATAGTGTTTGTGTGTATTTGTTATTTGTTGTTTGTCAGGTACTGTGCTTTCTTACCTGTTGCACTGAGCACATTGTAGTAATATTTTACACTGCCAAAGGGGGGCACAGCAGCCCTGAAGTATTGTTGTGGTGATATATTAAGGTTTTGTGTTTCTTTGGAACCGGGAACCGAAGTTGATGACCCTTGAGATTTCAATTAATTGTATTAATAGCTTTTTAAATATCAGCTATAGTGTATTAACTTCTAACTGGTCTTTACATTAATTTTTGTTCAAATTGGTTTGAGTGTGGCTGTATCATACATACGTGGATGAAGTCTGATTATGTTGATTATATCAGAATAAGTAAGTAACCTTAAAATAGCACTTATTAAAATTGTAGTGGCTCTTTTTCTGCAATTAGCGAAATAGTTTTGTAACAATTTTGACCTCATATACATAGTCACTGAAAGTAAAACATAACCAACCAACCTATCAGCCAGCCACTTAACCAACCATTTAATTAAACGGTTAAGTGATCAACCAGTCAACCAATTAGCCAATCAACCACCTAATCAACCAGCCAATTAATCAACCAGCCAATGAATCATCCACCAACCAAGTACCATTAACCTCCCCAATCAACCACCCAAGCAATCACCCAACCAACCAACTAACCAACCAACCAATAAATCAGCAAATCAACGACTAATCAATCAGCCAGCCATCCACCCAAACAAACCACAAATCTACTGGTAACTGATCCAGTGATTCCAATTGGTTATTACATTTGTGGTACGAAAGTTTTTCTTCTTTTCAAGCAGGCTCATTTCAAAAAGCTTTAAAAATACATGATGTTCCTTAACTGTTTATATGTCCAAAAGAATTATGTTTTTTGTTACTTTAAATGACAGTAGGGGGAAGGCTTAGTACAGTAGAAAGTTTATTATTCTTATTATCCCTTAGTCACAAGGATGTACAGTATATATATACAAAATATATGTACAACAATAATTTTGTTAATGTTTAATATTTTAGCTTATCTTCCACTGGCACTTCTGTCAAAGAGATACAACTACCTAACATTATGCAGCTTAACACACCCACACACTTTCCCATCAGATGGAAAGCACTTCAAATCTTTAGTAAATAGCTTTTAAATTTCAAAAACGTGTTGACAAGGACTTTAAAAGGCTAAAATGCTCTTTTACAAAATAACATGAAAGAAATTGTAATGTGAAAGATGAAAGATTGGGTCAAACTCAGGACTTCAAGGTGTACAGCAGCATGCTTGATTTGATCAAGACATGAAAGCAGCAGGATAACGATTGCTTTAAGGGGTTGTACAGCTTCTCTTTCATTGATAGACATATGCACACACAATAAAAGAAATCACAGTCTCAAGAGACGTTAACGGCTGGTTCTCTGTTTCTGGGAAAAAAGAAGGATGTCTGGTTCAAGAAACTCTCTTTATATTTGGCCAGAAGTGAAATTTTGCACTGACTAAAGCTATGAGGTTAGTGGTGCTTACAAGTAATGGAGATTTATAACCATGAGTTTATTTGTGTCTAAATCATCACACAAGTTGTTTACTATCTCGAACTGTCTCGCCTATCTGGTTTCTGACACACCAGTTAAAAATGTAAAAAACTGACCAAACAATCATAGCTCCATTGGGAAGCCAAATTCCTTTCTTACTTACAGCATCATTTGGTGTCCATGAGGTAGAACAAATGCCCCAATTTTCTTAACTATATTACAATTGTGTTGTAGAATATTTTCAAAAGTCAAACTGATCCAAACATACTTGACAGATTTACAAAAGTATCTGTAACATTGGCTGTCTTTATATTTCATTTCATATATTGATGAATGCCAACAATACATAAATTACCACTGCAACCTTGTCAGCTTAGTGTTTGTAGTTAGGGATGCCCGCAAAACTTCTTAAAGCAAAAGATTAGGAAAATGATTAACTATAGTATTATTAAATAGGGAAAGAGAGCCTCCTAAGTGTGCCGAATTTTCTAGTAATATAGCTCAGATACGATTTTAGCTTGTAATCCAGCTTACAAGTGGTAGCTATAAGCTTTCAGAACTTAGAACTTCAGAACTTTTACATTAGGCTCATAATGACAACATCACATAAGCAAGAAAGCACCAATATTAATAACAATAATAATAATAATAATAATAATAATAATAATAATAAAATCCCTCTGTTTTAATTTTTTATTTTTGGCCAAACTCACTTTCGCCCTATATAAATAATAACAGCATAAAATACTTCATCTGCAAATCACTATGCATAATCCAAACATTTAATCCTATGTACAGTAATTGTTTTCTGTCCTTACCCATAACTACTTTTGCACTGTTGATGCATGACCGTGGCGTGTCGGAGATAACACGAAGCTAGACGATTGCACTAAGTGCATCTTACCAACAATTTACTGTGATTTCAGGAAAGACTTTAATAATTTACGACTGTCGAGACACAATGTAATATAGTGAAAATACACTCAAATATATTCTATCAGCATTAAAAATATATATAATGTAATGTATTGAAATATACAGTATTACAGTATGTTCATACTTTATATTTTGGATTGTATTCCAGAATATATATTTTTACAAGTGGGTAAATACTAGAGCTATGAATTATAAATACACTATAAATCCAATTCAATTGGAATTTTTGGCATTTTGTTTTGATTTAACAACACAAACATGAACTTTCTAATTTATTTCAAACTGATATATTTATAAGAATATATAAGTATATAATAAGCATTAGAACTCTGTGTAGCTTGTGTTGTTTAATGTTTAGATGTCATGTTTTATATAAAATGCTGATCAATTCCTGACAATATTCTGCTCCACACTCCAGGCCAGTCTTGCAAAATGAAAGTATTTGTTAAAGATGGAAGCTTTTTGTATTTTGTGCAAAAGCTTTGGTATATTTTTTAAAAGATTATCCATTTAACGCTTGAAAGTTTAATTGAACTGACCAGCGAAATATAATTAACATTCTTTGAATAATTAAATTGCACAGCTCTAGTAAATACCCATTAGAGGAAATTCACCCTGTTATTTATGATGTAGTATTCTGTACAGTCTGGGATTCTTCATGATGCATGTCCTATATTTTGAATATTGTCTGGGGAAAAAAAAGGAGCTGGGGGCTTCCATCATTGTATTTCTCAGTCAAATCTAGCAGATTTTTTGTCGATGTTTTCTGAATCTGTGTGCAGTGTGACCCACTGACAGCAGACGGAGTGTAAAATCACTGCAGTGCAAATCACACACACAAAATATGCTACGCGTTTGTCTAGGGTATAAAGAAGACGACATTGGATTAATAAACTCCCAGCTGTATAAATAGCAAGGTCCGACAGCCTGAATCCATGACCAAGAACTGTTTCATTTATGAGTTATACATTATGTAGTAAATCTGCAGTACAAATTTCTAAAGATATATTTTTCACACAGGATTTACTATTATAAGTCTAACACTTAGTATTTACATTAACAGACTGATAACGTGTAATGAGGACTGTTCTAATTTACTCAATTGCTTAGTTTACCATAACAGTACTTCCCCTTACACCACTCCAAATTGGTTCCATCATTTGCATTTTAATAGCTACAGTATTAGCGGTTATTTGCATATTTTTCAAGACAAAAAAATGCAGCTTGTGACTTAGAAACCTTAAACGACAAAGCCCAATCACCAAATGCATGAAAGCTTTAAAAAAGTAAAACAAAAAAAAGATTCACAATATCAACTATTGCATTTGATTAAGAAGTATCACTTAAAAATGTTTATTATTAGAGATAATTTATGTAAAGTTTCTATAATAAAATCTCTAAATCATAAATTTAGATGTTAACTTCAGAAATAAAAAACATCAATACAATTGCAATAATATAAATCTGGGATTTGTAGCAGAACTACAGTCAGAGCTTCTTAAGACTTTTACAATGTTGTTGCATAACTAATAGGTAGCTATTTACTTAATTTTACTTAGGAAACAGTACTGATGACATCCTGACTGCTGCAGTGAAAGTCAGGAAATAACAGTCTCTTGGACCTTACAGCCAGCTTTCTGATTATTTGACACATTCGGTCGATAATGATAGTTTAAATCAGATGGACTGGTCTAGATAAAATATGCAATAGATACATATTTAAAGGGCATGATCACTGTTTTCAAACAGAATCTAGTGTGTTAGGGTGAGGGCACAGCAGTGTTAATTATCGTAGGTATTGTGTTACTGTGCTAGCTGAAACACTTTTCATATTTCTGTGTGGAAATATATTAAGATAAAAGAGACATGTTGGACTTGTATAAAATAAGAATGATTACAAGAGAGTGTATGGTGTATGGTGCATGTACAGTACGTCATTCAGTTTAGAAACAGATGTTGGCCAAGTACGAAGTGGGCATGGCTATGAGGTGCTGTTTAGGCAACGGATCAAATTATAGTTTTTACTGTATATGTACACACACTGCTCTGACAGTCGGTGATTTACATCTAATATAAGAGAAAAGGCATTGGCCCTGACACTTTACCTCACAGATACACAAAATGTGCTCTTATATTAGCTTCACTAGTTTTACCTCACTCAAACTGATAAACTGATGAAATCTCTCATGTTCGCATAAATTAAATCTAATGGTAAATGTTGAAATATAATGATGAACATTAGAGTTTTGTGTGAATATAAAAAATCATTACCTCAGAAAAAGTGTGATTGTGTTTTGTGTGAGGTAAAATGGTGAATGTGACTGTGTGAGCGGTATAAATCTTGAATACATTGGTTAAATTTTTCATAAATCAGTGTGTATGTGTTGCATTTGTGAATGTGTGTGTTTTTGTGTAAAATGGTAAATCAGGACATTTTATGTGAATGTCTGAGGTAAAATGGTGAATCAGAGTGGTTTCATGTGAATGTCTGAGGTAAAATGGTGAATCAGAGTGGTTTCATGTGAATGTCTGAGGTAAAATGGTGAATCAGAGTGGTTTTATGTGAATGTCTGAGGTAAAATGGTGAATCAGAGTGGTTTCATGTGAATGTCTGAGGTAAAATGGTGAATCAGAGTGGTTTTATGTGAATGTCTGAGGTAAAATGGTGAATCAGAGTGGTTTATGTGAATGTCTAAGGTAAAATGGTGAATCAGAGTGGTTTATGTGAATGTCTGAGGTAAAATGGTGAATCAGAGTGGTTTTATGTGAATGTCTGAGGTAAAATGGTGAATCAGAGTGGTTTCATGTGAATGTCTGAGGTAAAATGGTGAATCAGAGTGGTTTTATGTGAATGTCTGAGGTAAAATGGTGAATCAGAGTGGTTTATGTGAATGTCTAAGGTAAAATGGTGAATCAGAGTGGTTTATGTGAATGTCTGAGGTAAAATGGTGAATCAGAGTGGGTTTATGTGAATGTCTGAGGTAAAATGGTGAATCAGAGTGGTTTATGTGAATGTCTGAGGTAAAATGGTGAATCAGAGTGGTTTCATGTGAATGTCTGAGGTAAAATGGTGAATCAGAGTGGTTTCATGTGAATGTCTGAGGTAAAATGGTGAATCAGAGTGGTTTTATGTGAATGTCTGAGGTAAAATGGTGAATCAGAGTGGTTTATGTGAATGTCTAAGGTAAAATGGTGAATCAGAGTGGTTTATGTGAATGTCTGAGGTAAAATGGTGAATCAGAGTGGTTTTATGTGAATGTCTGAGGTAAAATGGTGAATCAGAGTGGTTTATGTGAATGTCTGAGGTAAAATGGTGAATCAGAGTGGTTTCATGTGAATGTCTGAGGTAAAATGGTGAATCAGAGTGGTTTTATGTGAATGTCTGAGGTAAAATGGTGAATCAGAGTGGTTTATGTGAATGTCTAAGGTAAAATGGTGAATCAGAGTGGTTTATGTGAATGTCTGAGGTAAAATGGTGAATCAGAGTGGTTTTATGTGAATGTCTGAGGTAAAATGGCGAATCAGGGTGGTTTTATGTAAATGTCTGAGGTAAAATGGTGAATCAGAGTGGTTTATGTGAATGTCTGAGGTAAAATGGTGAATCAGAGTGGTTTTATGTGAATGTCTGAGGTAAAATGGCGAATCAGGGTGGTTTTATGTTACGTCTGTGGCAAAATAATAAATCAGAGCGTTTTGTGTAAATTCTGAGGTAAAATATCTGAGGTAAAATGGTAAATCAATAGTTTTGTGTTAATGTGTGAGGTAAAATGACAAATCAGAGCAGTTTTGTGTGAACATCTGAGGTAAAATGGAAAATCAGAGCGGTTTTTATGTGAGTGTCTAAGATAATGGTAAATCAGAGTGGTTTTGTGAACATTTCTGAGGTAAAAAGGTAAAAATTAGTGAGGTAAAAGGGTGAATCCGAGCAGTGTTGGGTGAATGTGTGGGGAATGTGTGAGGTAAATGGTAAAGCAGTTTTATGTAAATGTGTGAGGTAAAATGACAAATCAAAGTAGTGTTGTGTAAATATGTGATGCGAAATGGTATATCAGAGCATTTCTGTGTAAATGTGTGAGGTGAAATGATACATGTGAATGATCTCTATAATGGTTAATGAGAGTGTTTTCCAAAGGATAAACTGCTGAATATGTGTATGTTAAAGCAAAAGTTTGCATAACAGCACCTCAAGAAAACCTCATGTATGACATCAGCATTTCTTGAAACATACAGTACATGCTTTGTCATGGGTTGTGTTATCTGTCCCATTGGTGTTCTATATGCGCTGAAGCAATACATCGGTTGTTGAGGCAGGTACTGCATATATGGACAACTGTGTACAAACCTGTAAGCTATCTAAGATTTCAAGGTGCAAGAGCTGAACAAGACCAGTGGGATATTTTATTTTCTTATTGCACTTTAAAATATTGTTATACACAAGTTTAATTAATTTACTTTGTCATTGGATCAATGATTACTGTAGATATACTGTATATACTAAATGAGTTTTCTATTACATAAATGTTTATGTTTGTAGGAAATATACAGTATGTACATGTCGAAAATAATTATTTGTTCAAAAGATGGCAATATTTAAAGCAGGCCTAACAGGTTGGATGTAAGGCTTATCCTTGTGTAGTTTTGTGGGATAAAAATACAAACGTTTGTCAAAGGCAGTTCCTGCTTTTAAATATGTGAATACTTGAGATACGTATTAACTGTGCTGAATGTTGTTCATTTTTTAATTTGCTCTACACAGACACGTTTTTGACTATTATTTTCAATGATCTTTCTTTACAAAAATTTTATGCAGACCTCTGTTTAGTCTTATTTTGGATGACATGTATATTATTTTTGTTGCTTTCTTTTAATTTTCTTCCCCCATAAATGTATTTATCGATGCACCTCAACATGCTCTTTCTGAGCTTGGGTAAATCTGATATGTGATATGTACGTGTTGGGTTCAGCCTGTAAAGTGTGTTTACGGCGTCTTCCTGTAATACTGTATCTGACGAATAAAAAAGGCCAGACGTCTGGCCGAATGCAGTGCTATACACTTTTGTAATAACACAACATGAGATATGAGTGCATGTTAGTTTGTCAACACCTCTCACAATTTTTTCGATAACTCTTCAGTGTGTGGTGTATAGATCTGATTCTAAAGAACAGGTGAATACGAGATACAAACAAATTCTTATCACATACCTCAGTATTTTAAGGTGGTAAAAAAATGCCCTTCTGCTTCATGTACATCACTTAGATTCATACATATAAACTCATGATTGTTTGTGTGGATGCATTTGTCTAATCTGCTTATATGATTCATGAGTATGTATAAAAGTATGACAGAAGAAAAAAATAGGTGTACCTTGGGGGCATTAATTTATTTTTCTTGCATTGTTTGGTTCCACTTGCCTCTTTACTGCAAAATGTCACAGTAAATCAATATAAAGTTCTTTAGACTGATCGTGGTCTCTTCCAGGATGACCTCGCACACCCACAGGGCACAATAGCTTACTAAATGGTTTTATGAAAATGAAAATGGTTTAAATCACATGTAAAGGCTATGGTCTTTGCACTTACCCAATTGAGCACCTGCGGGAGATTTTGCAGTAAAGTATTAAACTGCACTCTCCAGCATCATGTTTAAAAGTATTCATTGTTGTAATACAGTTCCAAGGATACATAGAGTTAATGTGATGACACAAGAAAGCTGTTCTGGTGGCCTATAGTTGCCTATAGCATTAATTTCACAGTTTATGTACACCAGAACAGCTTCCTTGTGTTATCACATCAACTCTATGCATTTTCTATGATACCCATTATATTAACGGACAAAAAAGAGGACAGAAAACAGCCTTAGAAGGCACAACTTAATATGTATAGAATTAAATAAATCATGACGGATACATGATTTAATATTCATCTTCATATTTCAGGTTTATAATGCTACAGACTACCATTCTTAAAAAATATTTCAATAATACACAGTTTTGGAATGTAGTAATTTGTTGTGCAGAGCAGTTTGATCAGATGCAGGGGTTTAGTCTATAGTAAAGAACTAAAAGAATCTCTGCACAGCAGATCAATATCAGTGCTCAATATAGTTCTGAGAATCCTGAATGACTTCAGCGAAGACAGTAATCTTGAAAGATCACTTCCATCTAATATCTGGCAACCTGTACTAAAAAACTAAACAAAAGGCAACAGGCTAGGAATCTGAGATCATACTTGTTAGGTTTAAATGGTAGCACCAGAAGAATTGCATGATGTGTCCGCCATGTTCCGATATGGCTGGTCAGTCATCTCTGACACGCTTACCGACTAGGAGTGAAATACAAACACGCACAATATGTCAAATGATCTCTGATTTATTTACAGAAAAGAAAGTCTAAGGCCATACCCTGAGTGAATACAAATATACATAGATCATGTCCATCTGTTACTAGTTCAGAACAGAATGAGCTGGGAAAACAAAAACAGGGGAAGTTTTATTTTACAATCAACTGGCAGCGAGCCATAGGATGTACTGCTATATAAGAAATGTGGAGGAAGAGGGTGAAGCATTGGGATCAAAGATACAGAGAGACAGAGAAAAGCGGAGCGTAGGAGAGTTAACACATTCATATCAAAAACAGTATCAGGACATATGACTCCCTAACAATACTTAAATGAGAAATGTCAAATAATGACTTTTTATAGCAAAATAATGCTATAATCAACTAACATACATGTATGTTTATGTATTACAGTATAAGTGTTATACATAAAACATGACGTTCTCCAAAATGCTCACATAATCAAAGATCTAAATATGAAAGCGGATTTTTCCATCCATGTTTTCTGCAACCACTTTAAAAATAGTGATAGATATTTTGCAGGAGTGAGTCAGGATCCAGGAATCTGGTGTTGATTTTCAGACTCTGATGATAATTGTGCACTTGCAAAATCTTCAGACAATAATTTTAAACAGTAACATACCCTTAAAAAGATTTCACCAGAATGAACAAGCCTAACCCTTCCTTGCAAAAATACTTCAGATCAATGAAATTGTATGGAGAACTCTTGCGTTCAGCCTTTTCAAATCATTCTATGATTTGGACCTGAACTCTAATTCGGCCATTCTAAGACTAATGTAATTTTCCCCCCTTCCTAAGCATTTCCCTGGACTTGTGCCTTCGGGTGTTGTTATGTGATAAAGTGAATGTTTTGTTTAGCTGTCTAACAGAGGCCTGCAGGTTTTATGCCATAATTAACTGGTATTAGGAGCTATCATTTCTTTCCTCTATTGTGGCTACAGCCCCAGGTCCAGCTTAAGAGAGCCAGCTTTATAGAATGATGCTGCCACCACCATGCTTTGCCTTAGGTATGGTGCTTAATGGATAATAAATATTTGTATAAGAGATAAGAGAAAAATAAGAGAAATAGTGAAAAAACACCTAATGCTGATGGTGTTTGGAAGTACTTCTGATTTTGCTTGTAACTGAACATATTGTACCAAAACAATGAAAAATGTAGCATAAAAAAAAAAAACCCTAGGCAAAAATGGTTATGCAAATTACAAAATACAATTTATTCAATAGTTTTAAATTCATAAGTTAAACTTAAGTCACCTTAGTCAGGACTTTTACGCCCAGCATAAATTAATGTAAATCTGATCATTGTATAGCTAGAGTACACAAATGATCTAAACAAATATTATTAAAACAAATATTTCTTTTAATATTCTCAAATTATTTACACGAGCCATTCAACAAATGTTAATCTTAGAAATAGTCTTGAAATAGACTATCGACAAAATAGATACAATTTGTTTTTATTTTTAATAAAATGTCATACCTTTTCCAAATAAAAGTGCTGGGCAGTACGCAGAGGACAGAGGCACACAGTGACTTAAAGTCAGATCAATAGCAAATGGCCGGAAAGTGTCAGAGAAAGGCTTGGATACATTAGAGACTGCGCTGAGGTGAAAACAATGAGTGCAGGTTATTGTGTGTAGTACATGTAAATGTAGTAGTGTGATTACAAACAAATTAGTGTAATTATATTCAGATGGCTGATTGTGGGCTGAAGGTCATAAGTCAATACGAGTGGGACTCAGTAATCATCAATAATGACAATAGTTATCATCATCATTTTCATTTCTATCATTTCTTTAATTGTTTTTTAATTACTAAGCCTAAAACAGCTAGGACAAATAGATTGCTTTGTTGTTTGTTTGTTTTTTTAAAATGCACCTAGTGATGTAAGATTTTTTTTAAGAATACTTCTTGATGCTTTTTTATCATTTGATTACAGGAGGTTAGTTAAGTGATAGTCTATTTCAAATTATACATCAAATATAGAATACCATCTACTAATATGACTGTCTACTAGTATAGACTAATATAGAAACTAATATGATATAAGTTTTAAATATTTAGATAAGTGACAATTAAATATTATATAATTTTATTATATATTATATAATATTATAAAATTTGCTAAATCAGAAATATTCAGTTTTAAAATGAGATTTTATTGTTCTTGTGGGTAGTAGTCATATTTTAAGAGATATTAATACTGTAAATACATCTCTCAGAACGCAATAATGTATCCAAGCTACTGAAATATCATTCATTTTGCTTTTGCAAATGCAGAAAGATCTTCAAAGATGATTTCATATCATTTCATGTATATTCATAGGTCCTGACCTACTTTTTAGAGAATAAAGGTGCACAAGCGTGTCTAGACTGGTTTAGTACTTTCCCGAGAATAAAAACGTTAGATGATTTTTTTTATTCCATACACACATTTCAGGATAACAGCACAGATATTCAGAGAAACTGTCATTCAGAAAAGTGTATATTTTTTCTCCTAACAAACACGCACTCTTTCTTTCCATTTTACTTCCAAAGACACACCTCCAGACTGAAATGTCTAAATGTTTATATGGGAGGCAGAGCTTTTCAATTGACATGCAACAAAGCAAGCAAGTTGTTGAGGCAAAGTTCAAAACAGAATGCTTTACGTGAATAACGTTGAGGATATGAGAAAAATTTGGCGATATATACGCAAATGCTTATTACGAATGAGATCTATACATTGCATTTTATCTAGGTTCTTAATGTCATTTTTAGGCAATATGTTTTGGCTTGTTAAAGCAATATAATAATTCCGTAATAATTTCAGGTTTGTCTGTGGCAAATGTACATGCAATCATTAACCACCAAACTCAGCTGTGACTTATTGGTGTTCCTGGGAGGCAAGTTTTTCATACGTGACTGTTTCAGACATCTGATCATGGCTCCGGTGTAAACTGTCTACCTTGATGGTATCCAAGCACTAGACTTTGTGCATTAGTGTAGCAGAGGATTATATAGAGAATTAAAGGGAGTATAACTGTGTTCAGTTATTCTGCACAATCAAAGTCCCGGTTTGAATGGGTGATTTATAAAATATGTTTTTTTTTTATACTTTCTAACAAATACATAGCCTTCATGTAAATACATGTTCACTTTAAAGCCACACTCCCAGACTGAAATGTCCGAATATTAATGTGGGAGATGGAGCTTTCTCACTTGGTATGCAACATGACTAGCCAGTAGGAAGACCTCGTGTCCAGACTTGATATAGTTTAATGGCTCACAATTATAACAAACAAACAAACAAACAAAAATATATAATTTATGTACTGTATGACTGGGAACATTGGAGCTTCTGTGGGGTGGAATATCTCAAAGTCTTGTAAAATAATAAGAAATGATTAACTAATGTGGAATTAAAATCCAAAATGTTGGTATTATATTTGGATATGAGCAGCTTCCCAGACAAGATTTCACAAAACCAATTAATCTGTCCTAAATAGAATCAGAAACTGAACTGGTCCTGGGATGGATAAGTGGAGGAAAGGGCAATAAGATGGTTAATTAAACACTCACTGTTCATTTAACCTTCCGGTTTATTTAAGATCTGAATTGTGTAATCAATAGTGGTAGTTTCAAGTCAAACCCGCTGTGTGCTTAAGTGACATTTCCACAAGGGGACTTTCTGGCACAAGGTTCCAAGCGCTGACATGTTCCCTAACAATGAATCTCACCATCCATTAAAGCAGTTTATAATTACACGAACTGAGTAGAGGACGTGATGACTTTGTCTGAAACAAAGCAGCAATCAGCGCTCGGGCACGGCCACGCAGCAGATGTGGAAATTGCTCCAGAACATTCGTTCAGTTCATCTGATTTGAATGTAGATAACAGATGCGGGGGGATGCTGAGATTAGATTAATATTTGATGATACATTGAGCTCTGACACTCCCATTTCTCTCCCTATCAATCTCACTAGCGTTTTCTTTCGCCTTTCATATATTCTTCTCATTTTCAGTTGCTTAGGTAAACGATCATGTTGAAATTGACTATATTAAGGTTAATAACATGTTTAAGTAATTCAGCATTGAATTAGCTCATTCTACATGTTATATGTCACTTCACTCATTAGTTAACAAAATGATCATTTACCATTTACAAAAGCAGTCTTCAGGGTTAGCACTAAGGTGTAAGACTAAGTTTTCTGCCACTGCAAAAACTTCAGGTCATGTGACTTAAATGTGAACGGTCATATCGGAATTCATGTGACTTTTTGCCTTTGTGTATTGTTGATTTCATTTCGACAATGGGAATGTGATGCAAACAAAGATGTATGGATGTGCGCATGCATGGTGTGTCAGGGGACGGAAGCATTTAATTAAAATCAGATAAAAGTCACTTGTCATTTTGAACATGAATTCATAATTACATGATATCATCATGACCTGCAAATCTGCTCTGACCAAAAAAATCTGAATTTTAACTTTAAAAGTCATAATACAAACTAGGAAGGTTCACAACATTATACTGTATGTAACTAAAAATAAATAGTATAGTAGTAATAAATTAAAATATGGTGTGCTGTTTTTTTAATTAAAACAAATGTGTAACCATTGGCACATTATTCATTAAAGGAGAAAGAAAGCAGCATGTAAAAAAATGTATGCTAAACATATCAACACCATGATATCAGGCCATTGCTGACTATATTTTGTTGAATATTAATAGTCCCATAACTTACTACTTTTTACCAATTTAAGACAGGTCTCGGAGCTCCCCAAGGTCTCATAGCATTTTTTTAATTCCTCAAACTCCCTTTATTTCACTTGTGTTATTTAATGTCTACTGCTGCCACACAGAGGATCGAGAGATTGTATCTTCTTATATGATGTCACATAAGGAGAAAATCTTAACGGCTTGTTAAAGCCTCTGCATTAAAGAAATGACAGAAAAAATAGAATGTTTTCTTCTTCCTCTTTTTTTCTACACACAATGAAGATCAATCTAAATTACTAAAGTAAATTTTGCATAATAGCTCCCCTTTAATGTTCTACAAATATTTATAGTTGTAATTAATCAATAAAAATTATAAATGTGTTTCATCATTTCGTGATGTTTTAAGCATAAAATGTAAAAATTAGAGCCTATTGTTTTTTATTTGTAACTCACATCTGTTATTATTTTTCAATTTTTTAATAAATTTTGGGGGGATTGTTTTTTTATCATAGCGTCAATTGCTTTATATTATTAAATATATACCGTACATGCTTTTCCATTCTGTACTCTGACTGTTAAAATGACAAAAAGCATAAAAAATTGCTTTAGTCATATTTTTTGGATTTGACCAATGTTGGAAATATTGTAACAGCAAAACTAATAACTCTCTCCTAAATAGGGTTGAAATTAATAATATATATATATAAAAAAAATTCTGATAGAGCAATCGAGAGAGAAAGATAGAGGTCATGAAATAGTATAAGTACACATCTTTATGTGTGTGTGCATGTGTGTGTGTGTGTGAGAGAGAGAGAGAGAAAGAGAGAGAGAGAGTATAGCTTGCATCTTTTGACTTTTCTTCAAGATCCCCTAGAAAATTTATTTCTCACCTTTCCAAATGACATTCTTTCACTGTCATTTTTCACCTTCTCCTTCACACATGCTCCTGCTGTTATACACATCTGCTTTGTCCAACGAACCGAGGCTATCTAACGAGACCAAATCTGAACAATCGCTGCACGCTGCATACAAAATAAGCTCTTTTCTGACTGCCACTGCATTGTGTCTCAGGGTAAAGTAGTAATGGGAATTTTCTACAATGACATGCGCTGACATTCGCGGCAAGGCCCTCGTATCAGCACATTAACAGGCATTGGGATCCTCCAGAATAACTCGATGTTCTTCTGCCCATCAGCATCAATAATGATCCAGGAATCAGACTTTGGCCCTTATTAATCATTCATATGGGGTCACTTCTATCTTAAGGGTGACTCAATTAGTTTTCAAGAGCTTTATTCCGGACCAGACGCCAGGCTTTTGTAATTGACTCTGCACACTGAAGCGGCTTAAATCTCTAAAGCTGGTCAGGGTTTATTTAGGTGATTTATGAGGAGGCCAGAGCACGTACCGAGCAGTGATTGTGGGTGTTTAAGCGCAGACAAGTGTTCTGTCTGCTGTTGTACATGTGATGATTAACTTACCTTCTGTGGAGATAAACAGGCTGACAACACAAAATGGAAAATGGTCAATGTTCGATTCATAAACAACAATTTATAAAACCTTTTTACATGCATGCTAAAAATAAAACATTCTTTTGACCCTAACTGATGCAGTGAGTAGCACGAAAGAGATGTTACATTGTTCACAAATTATTAGAAAAAGTATTGGCTTGCATTAAGCAAGATTGCTCGGATTGGGTTAAACACTGTCCAGTCCATCATTAAAACCTGTAAGGAGTTACAGTAAATGGTAAAGCCCACACTCTATCATCTGGAGATGATAGATCTATTAGTTCTGGTCTGGAAAGAGCTGATAGGCCGAGTGGATAGCGCTGTCCTCCGAGTGTGTTACGCCACTTCCAATGATGTGTGAGTGAGCGTTTTGAAAAAGATGGCTGGCGTCATGTGGCTCGGAGGAAACGAGATGGTTTTCGGCTCACCCTGACTGGTAATAATAGCCGTGGTGGGGGAGTGGCCTCATGAATAAGCATTATCCAAGATCACTTAACTTCTTGGT
Source organism: Clarias gariepinus (assembly GCF_024256425.1). NCBI lineage: Eukaryota > Metazoa > Chordata > Actinopteri > Siluriformes > Clariidae > Clarias > Clarias gariepinus. The sequence goes on from NC_071120.1 coordinate 24,790,670, forward strand.
GAAGTTAGATCATAAAAATGTAGAGTAGAAATCAGCGGTATGTTTAATAGTAAAAGCAAAAGCATTTTTACACCCAGTGTAAAGGACTCACGAGATTGGGACTAAACGCCTGGCTGTCCATAAGTTAACCACTTGTTAGAGAAACTTATTAGACTTCAGTTTGCTAGGGAGCATAAACACCGGCAATGGAATCATGGGTCAAGGGTCATGTGGTCTGATGAGACCAGATTGAGCCTGTTCCAGACAGATGGGTGCATCAGGGTAAGGAGGGAAGAGCATGAAGCGATCATGCATAGTGGACACTGTACAAGCCACTGGAGGGAGCGTTATGGTCTGGGATTGCTTCAGATAGTCAGGTCTACAAACATGAAACCATTCCAAGGCATATTTGCACCAAAAATTAAAACTAAAATTCAATAAACGATTAGGGTGTATGATTTATTTTTTGGTTGGAAGTATAAGGGAAAATAATAAAGGGTTTTGTGGTAAAATAATAAATACAATAAAGCATTTGAAAGAATGTTTACATGCATTATTTTCTTGCAACAACATAAACAAGAACAATAATAGACTCGAATATAGATTTGTATTATTGTGTAGTTTCGTTCTGTTTAAGCCTCATCTTGTTAAGAACAGTCTTTTTAAATTGATCAGTATTTCTTTGATATCGTAATGCCACAGGACTGGTTAAAGAGTCATTAAGGTATAAAGATGCATTCTCGAAAATTCGACACCGATCCAGATAAAACATCTTATGCATACAGATAAACTCAGTCTCAACACAGACTCCTACAATACCCTGGACACAATAAGACCTCAGTGTGATTACCCAGAATTCTCCGAAGCATCTGGTCGTGAAAGATCCATGACCCCCGTAGTTCATCAAGCAAGGCCACTGCGTGACTGGGCGATGGCCACAAGAGGAATCACGCTCAATTTTATAGGCTAGGTAGAATTAGATTTCAGCTTTAAGGGAGTTCAAAAGCTTCAATTCTATCTGCCGAAGAGAGGACTCGAGTTCACGGCCTTTCCAGCATCATTGTTTGCCCGCCTTTCTTAGCCGAGATGTGTTCAGGTTCTGGAAAGAATGTGTTGGAATTTGTGTCATAGAAAGAGAAAGCTATTTGCAGAACCTCTTTTAAAATTCCCAGTGCTCTCATCACCTCAGTTCATTAGCTCATAATGTGGAGCACAATGATTTCGTTTAAAAGGCCCTTGTCTTATTTAAAATGTTAAAAATAGTAACATATTAATCATTATAATACAATAAATGAAAGCGCTTAAACCAAAAAAGCCTAATTTGTAATGCTATTATTATTAAATTATCATAACAACAACAAAAAAATTATAATGAAATCAATAAAAGTTTCAATTTTATAATAAGGAAATCATCACCATGTAAATTCAGCATAAATAGTCACTTGACCGTGTTTGGTCAGTTGATCTACCTGATTGATTTCTTTTTTTTTTGTCTAATGCTTGTACAGTATGATATCAAATAGTGATGGAAATCATCAGAGACCACCTGATAAAATATCATCACGATACCTAGGTGGCAATTCCATTTGTATTGTGATTGTGTTAGTATCACGATTTTATAAATATCCCAATTCATCATTGCACATTTTTTTTAGACTTTGGTACAATTCCAAACCACTTCTAAATCAAAGGAAATAATTTTCTTCTGCCACACAGGATGCTTTGCTGCATGCCAATATGTGAATAGTTCAGTGTTCACCACCTGCAGGCTGTGAAAAAAAACTGCAACATTTGACCATCTTAAATGCAAACCTTAATTGATTCATCTTCTATAACACTTTATCCTGTGTACAGAATCATGGGGGGCCTGGAGCCTATCCCAGGAGACTTATGGCATGAGATGGGGTACACTATAGACAGAGTGTCAGTCCACACCCAGTCTACGGACAATTTGGGGAATTCCAATTAACCCTGCAACGATACAATGCTAATCATCATGTGACCTTAAATGCAAACATTTAATCTAAAAATGTATTTAAAAAAAAAAAAGGTTTCGATGTCAATGTGGTGATACATGCATTGCGGCACAAATGAATAATGATACATAACTGAATCGTTTTTACTAAATTATTTCCTTTTTCATTTTATGTTTAAAACTGTAAAGTTGGCGTGTCTGTACATTAAAGATATCTGCGGAAAAAATATTTGGGGGGCCATAAGATAAGTAATAGAACACATCAAGATGGTTTTTGGAATTTTGTCTGTTTGTTTGTGCACGCATTATGTTAAATTACTGAACTAATTTTAATGATGTTTCACGGATGCTTTTGGCCGAGCTTAAGGTAACATATGGGCTTTGTTTCATCGCAATTCTCCCATGGGAGGGGAAGATATGCTACTTTGAAATTTAAATAAAAAATGCCCTTATATAACAAAAAAATCTACTTAAAGAAATCAATAGATAATTTCAAAATTGTGCAGGAATTAAAGGAAAAAAACAACACTTATACGAAGGTACACCTGCACACCAGACACTATAAAGCTTATCAGAAATTCCTTTGCAAAAATCAGAAAAGGCTTAGCTTCTGCAGCAACAGCAATGCTGAGATAGCTTAAACCTGTACATCATACAATATAGCAAGCATCCAGAGATTTAGTCAGTCAAGTGAACTGAAAAAAAAAGATGATGTATAAGATCATGTGTTAAATATCTCTGCTAGACACTCACACATTACTCTGTGCGATGATGCTGTTACTGTTATCTCTGAAAGCTTTATTTCTCATATTTCAGGATTGTCTGTTACCTTGTTTTAAAAAAATTCCCATTGTAGACTGTTTGCATCACATGACCACTATGGTGTGTGAAATTCAGATTGAGCTGAATGAAGAGGATGGAGGAAAACCCATACTGTGCTATTCAAGACGAATAATCACAAGAGAAATGTACTGTATACACACTTCTTGGCCCCTTTATATTTATGATGGCATCTGGTGTAAATACCCTATTGCTGGTTCAGGATTTCCGGCCTTTGCTAGATAATTCAATGAGCATTATTTCTTTTACATTTACGGCATTTGGCAGGGAACCCAAATTCAAAACAACTTACATTTCATTTTCATCTCCTTAACCACTGTGTTACCGCTGCCTATTATTTCATCAAGGGGCTAGAGAATAGATTCTAATAACACCAATATCAACACTCATACAGGTCCAGACTCTAAGATGTGCAGGATCATAGAGCATAGCATCCTACCTAATCTCACTCTTCAAACCATCCAACAAAATTCCATCTCCCACCTTCAGCATTCCACCTCATCCGTTCAAGACAAAGTTGAAATCATTGTACCAAGATTTAATAGAAGTGTATGTACAGTAAGAAGAAAGCCACCAAGCCTATCCCTTATTGACAATGTGCCATCAAGCAAGCGCAGAGTCTCATTGTATTACCAACATTCAGACATTACCTTCTGTTCCTAGTTGGGCACAACGCCATGAAAGAGTACATCAATGAAGCCTTTGAACAGATATATGGTAGCTCTTCCAACATTCCAACAGCTGTCTGCTGTTTCTTTATGTAGACAGAGAGAGAGAGAGAGAGAGAGAGAGAGAGCCTGTACCCCTATACTGATTACAGTGTACTCAACTGTATCATAGTAAAATATCCCAATCTGCTTCTTTACAACTGTGTTATGTGTTCAGTATATCACAGTGCCAATTGTAAAGCAGCAGTTATAATTAACATGCCATTTTATTTATATATACACAGTATATTTGGGGAAATGCCAAGGTCATTGATGGCTCAGTGCTAGGCTTCTTTATAGAATGGGAGGGTTGTCCCATGAAGAGCATCTGGTGTAAAATCTGCTGTATGCAGACCAGATGGTTCACTTCATTCATTCTTTATCATTTAGTGTACATGTCACTCAAATTAAAGTAATGATCAGGAGAATCCTTGAAAAGATCCAATACTTGCTTGACTTTGAAAAAGTTGATGCATGACTCACAAAGCATGGTAAGGACTCGTTAAGTAGTTTAACAGCTTTTCTTTCCATTGAAATTTCTGTAAATGAAAAGAACAAACAGAACAAACCTTCGATATTTTAAATAGATTTCCATTCTTGAACATCCCTTGTTTACAGTAGAATTAGATGCTAAAGGAGTTCAGGTAGAGATTATGTTTGCATAAAAATCACTGTTTGTCCACATACAATTAGGCACAGGTTTTAAACCAGATGCCCTTCCTGATCCAATCCCCATGGGAACCAGCACTAACAATGCCCTGCACTCATTGGCTGGGTATGTAGCCCAGGCCTTCCACACAGACAAGAAGCTTACCACTGAGCTCTAATGGCCCATTTTCATAAAAAAGGTAATCCCAGTGAAATGTATCTAGTAGCTAAAAATTCATGAAGAACATTTCTATGCAAACTGGCATTAGGAGAATGGACAAACTGGTTTTAGTTTTTAGTACTGATTAAACTAAACTTATAGTACTGACTGACTGAACATGTAGATCTTACTTTAACTCCACTGGACAACTTTCGAATGAACTATACCTTTGGTTGCTTAATGGTGTGCCTGACCTCACAAATCCTCTTCCGGCTGAATGGGCAAATCCAAACATCCGTGCAGCAAATTCTACTAGATATCCTTTCCAAAAGAGTGGAGGTTATTGTAGCAGGAAAGAGGGCAACAAAAATATCAACCTTTTATTCATAGCATTTATGGCTTGTAGCATTCAGTCACACAACATTACATTACATACACCATTACATCTTTGGTCCTTTAAGTTTATAACAGAATTTAGAAATCCTGACGGTGGAATGATTTAAACACAACACACATTTAAACTTTCCATAACACAGTGGATATATTTAATTCTTCATGCATGTAAAGCACTCAGACTGCATCTCTGCAGTTTACTTTTGGCGTGGTGGAGTAATGATTAGCACTGTGGCCTTGCACCTCTATGGATGGTGTTTGACCCAAACCTCGGGTCTGCATGCATGGTGTTTACATGTTTTCCCCAAGCTCCAGGTACTCCAGGTTTTCTCCAAATAGCAATCCAATGGAATGTACTGTAGGACTAGTCTGTGTTTCCAAATTGCCCAAAGTTTGTGAGTGATTGTGTGCCCTGAGATGGACTGGCACTACGTCCAGGAAGTACCCCGCCTCGTGCCACGAGTTCCCTGGGGTAGGTTCCAAGCCTCCTGTGACCCTAAACAGGATAAGCGGTATAGAGAATGAGCAACATTTTCCCTGGTGGACCAGTTGTAAGAGCTCAGTACTCTCACCATCAAGACAAGATGGAAGTTTAAGTGTTGCTCAGGGCCTCAGGTTAGTTGCAAAAAACAACAACAACAACAACAGCAAAATGGTTATTTTATGAATCATTTTAGGTTAAGAGATAGAAATTAATACTATCATTGAGTTTGATGTCACATCAGCAACATTTTGTCAAGTTTGTTCAACATTGTTCTAACGTAATGTAGTCAATGCTGTTTCAGCTTCTTTTGATCAAAGTAGGTCTAACTTTCAAAAGATGAAAAAGTTTCATAATGTTGCCACAACTTTTTGACAACCAAAAAAACTTTTTGTCTATTTAAATATCATTCATTTATAGTTTTGACCCTATTGCCTGATAATTTAGTTTTCACTTTGCCTTACCTTGAATGCCATTTTCACTCGGCTTGCATTGTGACATTTTGTTCTCTGTGGTATTTCGAACCTGTGTACGACTCTGCTAGTCTGGTCCGAGCATGGCATATGCAAATGTGCTGCCGACTTGGAATATTTAATACAATATATGGGAACTAAAATGACTATCAGTGTGCACTGGACATAACCAGATAAAAAACGCAACTGTAATGAAAATAGACAACCTGATAGAACTATTTTATATCTGGGCATTTGATTGTATAAAATGTTGTCATTTATTCAGTGCAATATTCCATACTGACAGCATAGACAGGCATTTTTATTACATTATATGTTAGAAGACAAACAGTGTATGTGTTCGTGTTAGCTCTCTTTAGTTTATCTTTATGCTGTGTGGTATATGCTTTATTACACTATGGCATATGAGAGACATTCTACAAAATCTAAAACCTATAATTAGTTGTAAAAAAAATCATTTTCATTTTTGAAACGATTAAGGGTTGTAAAAGAGGTTGTTTATTTGCCTTTAATAAAAGAAGTCACTCAGCACATTAACAGACACAGGAAAGTCTTTAAGACCGACAGGTTTGTGCTTTCTAGGGTTTATTTGTTTACTTATTTATTAATAACATGGCAAAACATTTATTTCCATCTTATTAGCTTGAATATAGAAAGGGAAGAGCCTGGAGAAGGGAAGGCTAGTTGTAGCTGCTGTAATGGAGGCGATAACAGGAATTTAATTGGTTTTGTGGACGTTCCACAGCATTAAAAATAACTATAAACTGTTTAAAAAAAATGGTACTTATTGGGAAGAAAAATCTGTTTATGGTTTAAAACGGAGCATGAAGGTAACATTTCTGCTAAATCCCAAAACAGCTATTATTTGACTTCAGCTGCAATCACAGAATTGATGTATTTTCCTTACAGTACAGAGCCAAAGTAATAAAAAATGACAGTTAGCTATCAGTATAAAAAGAATACAAATTACAGCACACTCTTGAGTGTTAAACCGTCATTTGCTCTAAATGACACTTTCCAAGCCATGACTGTCTGCACATCTGAATAATGTATCCAACTTTCATCTCATTATAGTTCAATTATTTACTGTGCTATTCATTTTTATGGGTGCCGGGGAAAGTGAGTGTCACTCTGGAGACGCCAGGCTGTGTTTCACCTCGCACACAGGAATGCAAACTCGCTCCTGTAATTCAGCGTAAAGCGTGACGGCTCTCTGAGGAGCTCTGCTGCCTCTACGACCCGCGGCATGAGCATTAACTGGAGGACTGGAGGACTGGCTATGGTGCCGGCGCTGACTTCAGAGTTTGGCAAAGGAACTTATATGACATTAAAAGTGCTTTAATGACTAGAATTTTTAAATGCACGAGCGCTAAGCGAACCATTGAGCAGATCTGCAGAGCAAATTAATATTAAAGGAACATTTAGCATCCAAAAGAACACTGGCAAAGCTCGGGTATGTACTGTATTATCATGAAGAGCGGAAGTTTTTATGTGTTTTATTTATTTATAGCCTCATAGCATCCCATGCATCATACTGAACGGTGTTTATCTAAGGAAGTTCTTTTAGTTCATTTTTAGTATCTTTAATCATACATCATATACCATGCCATTTTTTTTTTTTTAAATGGCTCGAAAACATATATCCAAACCTGTTTGTAATCACTTATGGAGTTTGAGATCTATTCCCATTCTTAGTTTTTTATATTAAGAAACATTTCCCACTTGCCCGCATGTCCCGTGAAGCGTAGCCAAGTGAAACGCGAAGTAGGCTAAATAGGAAATCAACTTGGGAAGCAAATGTTGCTGTCAGTGCATGCAATAATACCAAAATAAAGCATTGTATTTTTGTAAAATATGAAGAACTGGGGCCAAGCTAGAGGGCTGGAAATAAAAATAAACAGTAAGGAACTGTTGATGGAATCTGAGATGCCATGTCATGACTCGATCAAAAATCTCAGCATTGTGAATCAGGAACAGAATTATAATAGTAATACTAGTCTTAAAGCTAAAATCTAATTTATCATAATATTATATTATATTATATTATTAATCTGTATAATTAATTCTACAGCTTGTATGTCAAAAACATTTTCCCATAAGAAATAATGGAAACTTTGATGATTCATTCCACAACCAGAAAAATATAAATTAAAAATATAAATTAAAAATAAAACAATTTAACCTGCACTTTACCTTTGAAAAGAATTATGACTGGTGTTAACCTGGAATCACTCCTCTCTGAAATCTTTTATTTTGTGCGACTTTAACAAGGAACCTTTCTAATGACATTTGCTTTTGTCCTTTTGATGATTTCACGAAAAATGTGACCTTGCATTGTCGTTAAACAGTTTCATCCCCTGCACTGCTACAGACTTATTTTTTAACTTTTTTTATGAGAGCCATTGTTGCTGACTAGTTACTAAAGAACAGTCACTACACTTGGACACAAAATAAAAAAGATGCTTTGTGCACACAAACACGCACATGGTCACAATGTTGTAGTAAACAACAGTACTGTACTGTACAGTCGTGCACAGATGTTGACTATAAGAATGACGCATGCGCACTAAGACTAAGATGATTACCCACAATCCCACAGTGCAAGATAAAGAAGAACCATTGGCTCAGTTGTGATCATGTGACGCTTGGCAGACAAAGCGTTTACGTACCTGACTACAGTACTTGTATATCAAGATCTTGCTCGTTTAACAAGTTAAAATTTATTTTTTAATTTTGCTCGTCTTGCAAAACCCTCACAGACCAAGTTACTCACAATCCAAGGTTCCACTGTACTTTGTTTTCTTGGTATTTTTTTCACAGTTTAACTGACCAGCTGCACTTATATAACACATTTTTTAAATAATTAATTTGGAATAAATTAGCTCGCTGGCACTGAATACTTTCTGATTTAGGTGAGGTGAGAGCTTTTTTCCTGATTGCAGCAAACTGTTTAACAGTCTGTTTAAACTGTTCATGCCGTAAATATATTCTCATTATATTCTGCACCATGGCACAGTGGCATAGTGGTTAGCACTGTGGCCTCGCACATCCAGGGTCGAGTGTTGTCCAGAAGTGTTCGATTCTCCCCTACATCAGCTGTGCATAGAGTTTGCATGTTCTCCCGTTGCTTGTGGGCCTTGTCCCACAGTACAAAGACATGCATATGTAGTGTGTAGTATGTGAATGAGCGTGTCAGTGTGTGTGTTTGTGCCCTGTGATGAATTGGATCCTCATCCGGGGTGTACCCCATCTGGGGCTCCTGGAATAGGCACAAGACCCTCCGCAACCCTGAACACAGGATGAAGCGGTATATTCTGCACATTGGTTAGCCACTCAAATAGGAGCACCTTTACATCTGCTCATTTATGCGACACATTGCCAATACAGGTTTTAGTTAATGTTCACAACAGATTTTAAAACAAGGAAAAATATGATTTTTGTGACATTTGTGGGTTGACTCGTGCATTGACTCAATTGACATTGAGTTTTTTTTAGAAACTCTTGATGTCTTGAAATTTGTCTCACTTGGCAATCTTTAGAATTCAATTCAATTTCATTTCTATTTCACGAAAGAATAACTTTTAACAATGGAAATAATACAGGAAATAAATCTAAAAATGTATGGGGAAAAGTATAGACTATAACTATCAGTTTATCCAAGGGTGTGGGCGGCATGGAAACATTCCCTGAGATGGAACGGGAAGGAACCAGACCAAACAGGGAACTCATCATTTGGATGAGTTCCCTATCAGATCAAATAACCACAAATAAGTCACTGGTGTACAGTAGCTGAGTGCTGAGTGCTATGAAGTTAAAAGTTAAATATAATAGGAAAGGTGTTTAAAGGTGTAAAACATCCACTTATTCATGGAAATTTAAACTAAACTATTAAGTGACTTCAATCACGAGCCATCACAGAAAATCTGCCAGCATCAGCCCGAGTCCAAGACCATCTTCATGGTCATCAAGTGGAACCGTCCTCAGTAACCACATGCATCCCAAGCAGGCCATATGGGGCCAAACTCAGCAGCAAGCCAGAGGCTTTCATGCGGGGCAACAGAATGAGCCAGACAGGTCCGGAGGGCAGAGAGGGTGCCATGTGTGCTTCGACAGAAAGAGAGAGAGAGAGAGAGAGCGAAAGGAAAAAAAACGGTTCAAATTTTATTTATCACGTGCACAGTATATGCAGTGAAACGCTTATACGACTGTTTGTGAAAAGATGAAATAGAATAAGAAGGTAAGAGAAGGCAAATTGCGCTAGGAAAAGGATGTAAAATATAAAATATACAAATATACAATATACAGTTAAAAATATAAAATATATAGAAATATATATAATAGATATATTTGAAATGTATAATGTAAAAGTATAAAGTGTATAAATTATATGGATTGTGCAAAATAAAAAGGGAGAAAAGATATATCATGTACTGTAGGTATGACAGCAGCAGTATGATTAAACCATAGAGTGTGAAATGAGATGATGTGTGAGACAGCAGCAGTTAGGTGCTAACAGTCACATAATATATAAGATTTTTATAGGCGATATTTAATGCATATAGAACTTGTAGTATCACTGGCGTCATGATGAAAACAGTCTTTAGCAGACGATACAAAATAGGTTTTCATATTTCCTGTTTGATAGCACAGGCATCGGTCGCAAAAGGGCAGCACATGCAATGTAAATAAAGATGTCGACCTCTAGACTGTTCAGAAGCGAGCTAAGATCGCAACATGCTAGGAAATTTGGAATTTAATTGTTCTTGTGCAGAGATGGTGACATACAGTGAAAGGGAGGAATGCAGCATTACATCTATAGACAATAAAAAATTGTCATACAAATCATCACTGATGATTACAGGCTTAATGAAGGATGCAAGAAACAGTGGCCAGTGCCTATGTTAAAGTTTGTTTCAATAAATCTGTATTAGAAATATGGACTTCATTACCACTTTTTAATGCCTACAGTAGTTACTTTTTATTGACCCTGTATATAGACAGAAAGGTGTGAAAAAATAAACATCTAAGCACCAAGCACAAGTCCTCCTTGTTGATAAGAAAGGTCAAAGGAAATCGGTTAGCCTGATTTAGACAAACTTAAAGGCTTGTTGATGAGAAAGGTCAAAGAAAATCAGTAAGCCTGATTTAGACAAACTTAAAGGCTACAATGATCAGGGTGTATTACTATGCATACAGTCCTCAGTGCAGCTTTTGGCATCTTTGATCATAATATTCTCCTTCACAGATTGTAATGTGTAGGAATCTAAATGGGAAAATGCAGTAGGAATTACTGTATAGGAACGACCCTCTCCTGGCTTAGATCCTATTTGACTCATCGTTATCAGTTTGTAGATTTAAATGGTGATAATTCTGCATGTTCTTAAGTGAAGTTTGGTGTTCCACAAGGTTCGGTTTGAGGCCCACTGCTTTTTCCTTGGCAACATAATTCATAAGCATGGCATTAGTTTTCACTGTTATGCTGAGGACACAAAGTTATATATCATATTCCAGCTTAATAAAGTTGAAAAATTTGTAAAGGACATACAGTAAGAGACTGGTTGTTAATTAACTTCCTTCTGCTTAATCCTGATAAGACTAAAGTTCTAGTCATAGGACCACATGCAGCTAGAAGCAAGCTTTTTGATCGCACTGTAAACTTAGATGGCCTTTCTGTTCCATCAAGTGCAACAGTAAGAGACCCCAGTGTAATTATAGATTCCTGTCTTAAATTTAAAGCTCATGTAGATAATATTACCAGGATAGCATTCTTTCACCTCTGAAATATTTTCAAGATAAAGAATACTGTGTCACTAAACAATGCAGAGAAATTAGTTCTTGCCTTATTAGTTCATTCAATATTCTAGGTTGGACCTTACTTTCTGGTTGTTCAACTAGGTGCATAAACAAGCTTCAGTTAGTCCAGAATGCAGCAGTGAGAGTCCTCATGAGAACCAGAAGATACAAGCACATCACCCCTATCTTACAGTATCCTCACTGTAGTGGCTCCCCGTGAAATTACACATTGATTTTAAATTCCTACTTTTGACATAAAAGCTGCTTTATGACAATGACAATTGTTAAAACCGCTATACAAATCAAAGTTTCAGTAAATCTACAGTAGACCCACTATAGAAAGCTTGTAGGGAAAAAAAATAGTACAACAATGGAACAACAAAGGAAAAGTGATCAGTCAAAGATCTCTGTATGATCTGGAGCGAGTCTTTGCTCAACAGAGAGAACTGGACCCAAACCATGTCAGCAGAATAAATAAATAAAGTGCCCCCCACAGCGTAACAGTGAGCCACCTGTCAGGGTATACTGATTAATATGAAATGCCACACTCATCTCACTTTGCCCTTGTGCCTGCTACAATTCTCCGCACCGAAACACTTAAGCAGATGCTAACTGGTGACTAAGTTCTCATTAATATGTGTCCCAGGTCCAGGGTTCAGTAGTGTACTATTCTTCACTACGAAACTACGGGACTGTATACACATCAGGCAGGACATTTCTCAACAGTCACGCTACAGTGGAGAATGTGATGACCGGCCAAATTACATTTTGGAATCTATTTGAGGTCGAATCACAGAATACTGGCTTTCATAACCTACAACTTTTGCACATCTTTGGCCCAACCTTGACAAATAGAATGCTTTCGTTTTCAACAAACTGAAATGCAGTTAATGCTTGAAAATGCAGACAAATGAAAACCAGACGTCTGTTTCTTTTTTTTTTCTTTTTTGCATTTTTTGCTGCTACAAGCCACAAAACCAATTCCTCTCCTTCATTAACTGCTTTACGTCAACCAATTCCCCTGCAGTACAATATAAATTGGTCTATTCCCTCCTGCTTCTAACAAACAGGATTGCTGAATAAACTTTTAATAGAGAGCGAGCAAAATCCCACTACACAAATCTCATTGTCATGAAATTGAAGCTCTAGCCCCGGGTATTAAACGCTGGGTCCTCACCGAAGCTGGAGTCATTATTGCCAGTGCCATCTCGCTAACAGGCTGAGCGCTCGCTCGCTGGTGCTCCTGTCACAAAAAAAAAAGCCTTGAGATTAAAGCCACACCAGCGCTGAGCCATATTCATCAACGTCTCGAGCCACGTTTCCACCACCTGCAGCGGCTCAGATCACCGTTTCTCCCTCCTCCCGACACTGACGGTCAGACAAATTGAAAATGTGATTCTCTAAATTGAGGGCCTGGCAGCATTGGCAAGGCAAATACAGCAAGATAAATGAGACCAAATACTTCTCCTGCTAAATCAAATGAAGTCTGCTGGTCAGAAGGGAACGGATTGGGAATTGCTTTACAGTAATTTTAAGGAGCTTTTTAAGCTTATGCTGTGATTATAGGAAAGGACGCTCAAGACTTGGGCTGAGAGCTCTAATGAAACTTTCTCATGTGCCCACATGGAAGTTCATTTTGCTCAAAAAGTCTCTGCAGGATGCTTAAAGGGCATGACGGTTGCAGTGCACTCTCTGTGTAGCAGAAGTCAAATTTATACCGAACTCATGTTGCCTTTTAAACAGTCAGTGTTCTTCAGGTCTAATTAAGAAATGTCAAAGTTTAAAACCATAACTTTTAATAGTACTCCTTATTTATGGGCTTTTTAATACCGAAGACACCAAATGAACATAATTTTTATTGCAAAGGGTGTCAGTAGTTGTGACAGTTTCCATCCTTAAAAATATTGCTATGTATTAATATTACCACTGTTGGGCCCTTGAGCAAGGCCCCTAAATGCTTGGAGGTACTGTATAATGACATCAAAATGTAAGTCGCCCTGGATAAGGCCGTCTGCTGAATGTAAATGTAGATCTACTAAACCCCAAAAATATCTTTCTCTACCTCTTACATACTACAATATCTTCATCCACTTTATGGACTTGATTTATTTTAACAATGAAGTGCCAGAGGATTTTTCAGCTTCAATATATTACTAAATTTAAACTACCTCCTTACAAAAATTTCCATCCCTTTTCCTATCCATCCTCTGTGCATAAACACATGTCTCTAACTAACAATGAGATTCCTCTTACCCACTGATAAAATCAGTCTCATGTGAAACAGGCAGCAATCAGTCCTCAAAGAAAATCTATCAGCAAAGTGTCAGTATGAAATGAAGCTATCCATCCAATGACATCAATCATGTTCCAATTTTTCCCAGTGGCTAGCTTGCATATTACATTATATAGCGGTGGAAATGTGCACCATTCTGGTAAAATTGCCAGAATCCCCTGTAGGCTGAATTTCCCATTTGCTGACACTGTGTTAATGGTTACGTCTATGGGAGGCTTCAAAAAACAAAAGAATATCCTGTATCCAATATCAATGTCCCTTGGGGGAAAAAAAAATTTTGGGTGCTTAAACTTCTGAATGCTGTTGGACCATATGTCCACAAATCCTGTACTATCTCTCTCCTTTCAGACTGTGAGGGTGCCATTTTTTGTTGAAGTCTAAAAAACGTATTGACTTCTGATTTTAAACACCTGCTACATGAGTGAAGGGAAGGCAAATCACAAATTTATATACAATAGTTAAGTACAATATTTAAGTATGATATTATTGCCATTAATTAATGCAATGCACAATTGTAGTAAAGTAAAAAATACAGATATTTGTTGTGGAATGTAATAAAACTACTCAAATAAAGTACATATACTGTACATTGCCTGGATTTAACTAAGAAAACAGGTAAGAATCTTCCACTGGATAATTACTGCAGTGAATATAATGTTTCAGCTGGCAACAAGTTGTTTATCTCCAACTTATGCAGTAAGTCATCTCATCGTCTATACCGGTTAATCCTGTATACAGGGTCACGGGGGGCCTTGAGGCTACCCCATGGTGCACTAGGCTGGGTACACCCTGGACAAGGTGCCAATCCATCGCAGGGTACATGTACTGTACACACATACTCACACACTCATTTACATACTACGGGCAATTAGGGAACACAAATTAGTCTGATCTGCATGCCTTTGGACTTTGGGAGAAACCTGAGTACCCGAAGGAAACCCACCTGGCATGAGGAGAACATGCAAGCTCAATGCACACAAAGGCGGGAATAGAACCCGGACCCTGGAGGTGCAGAGCTAAACACTAAGCTACTGTGCCTTCCTGACGCAGTAAGTAACTTTTCATTTCTTAAACAACCATGTCAGAAAACATATCCTGTGGTCGTGATAAAAAAATTTAATTTAAAGATAATTTTCACATGCAGAAAACTCCAGGAATTGCCCTTATCTAAAAAAATAAATCAGTGAGGCTAAATGATTGGGGAAAAAAAAGATCAGTTTGCTTGGGGATGTTAGTTTTTTAGTAACTAATTACATCACAAAATTACTGTCTTTAAAAAGTAATAAGTTACATTACAGCATTACTTTCTGATAAAAGTAAGTTCGAGTACTTTTCCATTGCAGAAAACAAAAATTTCTTTTTTCATTCTTAATGCATGTTGTTTTAGTTTTCAAAACCTTTATAATTATTCTACCATCATCACTCAACAAGGTTTGGCCCATAATTTACCCATAATCTGTTAACTACTAATACCCCTATCTCACCTACGCGGTTTCGGGTGGTGGCCGTATGTACCGTTAATCATAATTCGCCACTAGCAGTTTTGGCGCTGTGATTAGGTTTCCATCTTTCCTCGTGTTGGTCTTCGCACAGTCAAACCGCATAACCGTATAACAGCAGGAATAACAGAGGGGGGTGGATTATCAGGGGTGGGGCTTGTAGAACGACTTTCACACACACACACTAAGGGATTGGGAATGACTGCTGTCTGGCTCACGGATTACCTAAATTGTCTAAATAACGGATTACATTTTTGAAACAGTAACTAAATAACAATAATAATAATAATAAGTACTTCAACGGCGGACCTAATGTGTTAGATTACTCGTTACATCAAAAAAGTAATTTAAGTACTCTAACGGGCTACTTTGTAACGCATTACATCAAAAAAATGTGAGAACACAGTAAACACAGTGAACTTTGAAGCATTGGATGATGCATCAAGATTTACCCAGTTCCAGAGTGATGGGCACATAAGGGTAAGAAGAGTGGCATATGAAGTGATGCACACATCATGCCTAGTGCTTACAGTACTGAACATGCCTATGCGTGCAGTGTTATGTTCTGGTGTTGCTTCAGTTGCTCAGGTCTAGGTTCAGCAACAGTATGTGGCAATAAAATGAAGTGAGCTGACGACCTGAATGTACTGAATGACCAGTCTCTTCCATCAAGGGATTTTTCTTCCTTGATGGCACGGATATAGTGCAAAATGACGATGCCAGGATTCATCAGGCTCAAATTGTGAAAGGGTGGTTTTTGAGAGCATGAGACTTTATTTTCACACATGGATTGGCCACCACAGAGTCCAGACCTTAACCCCATTCAGAATCTTTGGGATGTGCTAGAAAAGACTCTGGATAGAATACAAGTGTTGTGACATTGCATAAGTTTATTGACACAACAATGCCAAGGCCAATGCGAGCTCATAGCAAAAGGTGGTCTCATCAAATCTTAGAATGTCTGACTTTTGCATGCAGTGTACTGTAAGTGAAAAATTGTATTTAAGTAGAGGAACAAAGTAAATATATGAGGAAACCCTGTGATGCAGCTCACAAATATAAATGAATGTATATACATTTTTGGATGTAGTAAGAGAGGACATGAAGTTAGTTGGTGTGAGAGAAGAGGATGCAGAGGATACGGTTAGATGGAGGCAGATGATTCGCTGTGGCGACCCCTGAAAGGGAACAGCCAAAAAACAAAGAAGAAGAAAATATAGAGTGAGCCAAAAAAATGTATAAACACTTTAGGAAAAAAAAAAAAAACTAAATATATTGCAATATATTATATTGTGATATATATACGATAATATTATGATACTAATATGATTCATATTATATTAATGATATGATATTATTAATATAATATGAAGATATATATATATATAGTGTAGTATATATATATATATATATATATATATATATATATATATATATATAGTGTGTGTATGTGTGTGTGTATATATATATATATATATATATATATATATATATATATATATATATATATATATACATACACAGTATTATATAAAAGATTTTGTGTGCCGCCCACTACTCCATTTCATGTCGTCTCTCCCCTTCCAAAATGTACTAATTCATCTCACTCCTCAAGCATACATGGTCTGGGTATTGAAGAGCCCTGATCTCCAGAGTGCATTTCCATTCCCAGGCTTGGTGCTTCTTCTTTCCTCCTCTCTCTGTCTCTCTCCATTTTCTGTAGCTTCTATATCTTTCCAAGTGATGGAGGGCAAAGTCATTAAGCTGCAGCCACGAGAGGCCGCAAAGGGCGAGATCCCATGGTTACTTACCCGGGAGAGAAATATGATTACACTTTAGTTTCTTTCTGCAATGCGCCTGCAATAGTATAGATATGATTCCCTTGCGAGACACACTTTCTAATCTTTTTTTTTCTGGTGTTCAACTGTTTTACAGTTTCAGACATCAACAATGAATGAAGTTAATAAGCAATGAATGAGACATGGCAACGAATGCTGGAATGGAAAAAGAGTCAAAGAGATGTTACTCAAATAATATCTGGAGGAGTTAAACTGCAGCAAATTGCAAACATAGAGTTTTTTATTTATTAAAATACACATATCCTTCTTATTATCAATTTAGAGTTGCATTTAATGTTTTATGGAACAGTCATGAAATAAGTCAGTTCTTGTTATACAGTATCTCATGTGAAAAATCAGGTTACCAGGAAAATGGAATCTACTGACACTGACACTGGAGACTAATGTTAAATAAAATATTATTTTTTTTACGATAATTCATAGCGAAGAGGATAGTAGCCAGAAATATTATTAGAGCTGCTGTACTAGAAAATCCATTAACACCTTCTGACCAATTCTCAAGAAGAATTGAGAAGCACGTTCTCTTATTTTTTAACAACATAGAAAGTTGTCCCAATGTCCTGTATCACATACAGTACATCCCTTACATCAAAAGAACAAGTCATTAACCCGTTCTGGGAAAAACAAAGAGAGAGGAAGTTACGTCGATATTGACCCAGACATGGACAATAGGAAGAATTGCCATATAAGGAATGAGGAAGAAGAGACACATACAAAAGTTAACACATTCAAAGGAAAAATTAGATCATCAGAAAACCCTGTTAGTATTATCGTTTTCATGTTTTAGTTATGTTTTATTATTTATTATTTTTGTATTAAACACCCCTTTCAGGGGTCGCCACAGCGAATCATCTGCCCCTATCTAACCCTATCCTCTGCATCCTCTTCTCTCACACCAACTAACTTCATGTCCTCTCTCACTGCATCCATAAATCTCCTCTTTGGTCTTCCTCTAGACCTCCTGCCTGGCAGTTCCAACCTCAGCATCTTTCTACCGATATATTCACCATCTCTCCTCTGAACATGTCCAAACCACCTCAATCTGGCCTCTCTGACTTTATCT
Organism: Clarias gariepinus; assembly: GCF_024256425.1. Classification (NCBI taxonomy): domain Eukaryota; kingdom Metazoa; phylum Chordata; class Actinopteri; order Siluriformes; family Clariidae; genus Clarias; species Clarias gariepinus. Next base: position 24,808,833 of record NC_071120.1, read on the forward strand.
CCAAAACATCTAACGTGGGTTGTCCCTCTGATGAACTCATTCTTGATCCTATCCATCCTTGTCACTCCCAAGGAGAACCTCAACATCTTCAGCTGTGCTACCTCCAACTCTGCCTCCTGTCTTTCCTCAGTGCCACTGTCTTCAAGCCGTAAAGCATCGCTGGTCTCATCACTGTCCTGTACACCTTTCCTTTTTATTCTCGCTGATACTCTTTTATCGTACAACACACCTGACACTTTTCTTCACCCATTTCAACCTGCCTGTACCCGCCTCTTTACCTCCTTTCCACACTCTCCGTCGTTCTGGACCATTGACCCCGAGTCCTTAGTTCCCATCTGTGACGTCTTTGAACTGCATATTAAGAGCTGCAAATACAACATCTGAAATCAACTCAAGACCTTTCAGATTTCCTTATTTTGTCATGAAATAACTAAGAGATAGGCCACAACTAGGTATCAAAGTGTTTATCAATTGATTGTCCAGTCACATTTGATTGGTCAAAAATTGGGGTTGATTATTATTATTATTATTATTATTAAATACTTAAGGCAATATTTCATTACAGCCCTCAAATAAGGCTGGATGTAGTTGTTGATTGCTTCATTTCAAATCCATTGTTATGGTATACAGAGCCAAAAATCCAAAACACTGTTCAAATGCGTAAGAGTCTGACTGTATAAACTTACCCTATAATCTGATCAAACCACTGAGACACTCAGAACTAAGTATATTTTAAAATGTCATACATACTTGTCGTATAGAGATATAAACAGAAGTTGTATTATATGCCACCACTTCATCTGTAATATATGGATATTTTTTCTTTTATTTATTTATTTTTTTCTTTATTATGTAAAAGTAAAATATCTGCCAACTCAAATGGTTCCCCGAAGCAATTCCAAGAAAAACGTCATGCTCATTGGTGGATTGTTTCAGGTGCTTCAACAGTTCCAACGAAGCCCCGGAGTGCTCATTAAAAACCTTTAAAGGAGCTATAACTGGAGGCGTGTACAGCTGTAATATTGTAATTAGGTAGCTGTATTTCATCTCACATACACACAGACACAGGATAATAAAGACCGAGCAAAAATAATAAACTGATAAACAAATGGCTGTCAGACTTTTGTACCTGTACAGGTGTAAATAGTAAATAGTGATCGAACCCCTTTTAAACCTCAAGACACCAGTTTTGGTCTGACTTTGATGCAGTGTATAAAAGTACAAGACGTCCTTGTTGGTAACTTGAAGTGACACATCTGTCTGTGGGAACGGTACACAGTTGTACGCTCCAAGTCATTTCCACATGTCTGGGCCTTTTTTAAAGGAGTTCCTGGGAGGCCGGCGTTTCAGACATGAATTAAACAGGAAGTCCGATTAAGGCTTTGGTGTATTCTAGGAAATATGCCTGGGCATCTTTCTTTGGGTGTTTTTCACAGTCGGTAAACAAGTCTCTTTAGTGTCCTGCGTTTTTGGAACTGTGACCTTAAATGCCTACTTTCTGTAAGCTGTTAAGGTCTTAACGACCATTCCACAGGTGCATGTTAATTAATTGATTATGGTTAATTGAACATGCATGGAAAACATTGTTTAAATCCTTTACAATGAAGATCTGTGAAGTTATTTGGATTTTTACAACATTATTGTTGAAATACACAGACCTGAAAAAGGGACGTTTCTTTTTTTTGCTGATTTTTACTTATCAAAGAGTTAGGAAAAAACTTCCGTATTCAACATGTTAATACAAATGAAGGATGGCAGAACATCTGGAACAGCAGCATCAGCAACAGCAGCAGTCGTACAGAGATCAGCTCCTAACTTTAATGAGACATATTGATTATAGGAGAGAAAGAAAAAAAAACTTCTATATAATCATTACCATCATCATCCCTGTTGAAATGCACAACATCATTTACAACTGATTTAAAAGGGTCACTCTTTACACTGACTGCAGCTGCAGCAATTATTATAGGGTATTCAGAATAGCACCTACTAGAACAGTACTATATAGTGTGTAAGGAATAGCACATGGATGTGTGAGAACCTAGTCATTGAATTTTGCTTTACATAATATTGATTATGCTTTATATTTATTTACGAATGACACACGGATTGTTTTTTAACAGTTTGTCTAGTTTAATATATATATATATATATATATTCCTGGTATCACTTTTGTGGCAAAAACCCTTTAAGACTTATAGTTACTGTTTGACCTCATTGAGCTGTTACACATCACTAACACTGGAGACTCCTTCATAAATAGACATCTCGTCACCATATCCCACCCACACCTGTGGAGTGTCCATCATTCAAGCACCTGTTTAAGATGTTTCTACTGTATATAAACCCAAACATGTCAGAACCAGCAGCTATACACATTAAATCTGTGATCTAAATGAGCTGCTGTTATAGAAAAGTGATCAACACCTTCTAAACCAATCAGCTTTAATAATCAGCATCACTCAGGTATACAGTAAGCTAAAATTGTAAAGACAACATCATCGCCATTAGCAGTGCCATGAGAAAAAAATTATGGTTATGTAAATGCAAAATAAGTTCATATTAAATGATCTGTATTTGTTTTGCAACACACCTGTATTTCCATATTACTAAAGTTGCCAAGTATTTAAAAACTACTCGCAAACTACTAAAGGTTTTACCCTGATTAACACAGACACTAGTGGTATTCCCTACTGCAGTTTGTGTGTGTGTTTTTGTGTGTGTGCCGCATGAGAACTAGCGTGATGAGTCATCCCATGAATGCTTATTGGCAGTAGTGTTTGCTGTCAGTGTAACTGTTTTATTGCGTCACCATGTGGCCATTATAAGTATTGCACAGCTTAACATAGCAAAAACAGGGCAGGGTGCCAAAACTTTTCTACAAATAGACTTTTTTTATATATATATATAAATAGAGAGTCATAGGCCACAGGTTATTTATAATAAATTACATACATAATACATAAGAAGTAAAGAACAAAATAAAAAAGTTATTTTGTTTTCCTTTTGTTTTTGTATTTTTTATAAAGATTGCAACAAAGTTTATAAGTTTTAAAACAGACAACACGCTCTACATCTATTGTGTTATTCCTTCACTAAATATTCCAGATGTTGTTGTTTATGTAAACACGGAATCTCTGTAGCATTAATGACCAAAAGTTTTATTTCAATATCATTTATAAAAAAGCTGAAAGAATGAAATAGAGGCTGGTCTGGTTGTGTGATACTGACACATAGTGTTTAAACCAGGAACTTTTTACTTGTATGTTCTTATTCTTGTATATTTATATTCATATGTATAAACACTAAAAAAATACATTACGGTTTACAGTCACAGAGGTTATAATGGGTTATGTCGGCTTTTCAACGTTCCTATACAGTTCGAATAAAACACAACTCCTACAGTATGTCTAATCACTGTGGATGGATTTCTTTGTCTGTAATAACCGGTAACACACTCCTGTTCCCACAAGCGAACACAGAGGACGTGTCTACAGACCCAAACTGCCTGAGGTGGAACTGCAGAGCCAGTTTCCGTGTCATGACCTTCAGAGATGCAAATGAGGACATCACCTCACCGAGGAGGAAGGCCAGATACAGAGAGTGCACTGCTCGCTCCAGAGGGAGGATTATCAGACCTTCATCAGTGAGGAAGAAGAGAAGGATGGGCATCTGGAAGGCTAGAGAGATCAGCAAAAAAGCAGCAAGCTCTGGAACCTTATGGAAGAAGAAAGGAGTAAAGAACTGTACTGATCAATTTCAGTACAAACACACACACACACACACACACACACACACACACACACACTTTATTTATACTCATATCACCTTTTCTTTTAGGTTCCCAACGTAGCCGAGATATAGCCGGAGAGCTTCGAGTGCACTAATTATTACCATCCCGCCCACCATTAGCCACTGGTAGTATCCAGCCAGTAGCGTGAACTGGGTTTAAGACAAAAATAGAAACATTAATTTGGTTTTACAGTAGTTGTCATATGTCTCAAACAATAATTAAGCAATAATTAATTGTCAAAAATTATTTATATGTTATTTATATATCTCCCTCCAACCTCAAATCAAACCAAAACTTCTTAGGATCTCTTAATTATTTTGCTTGATTAAAATTTTTATCTTTCTGATGCTTACTTTATTGAAAAAATCACTTTACCTGAATAAAAACCCTCAAAGTGAAATGGTTATTATTATTATTATTATTATTATTGTTGTTGTTGTTGTTTTTAATGTTTCTATTTATGTATCATTAATATATTTAGAATATGATAAACTATTAAAAAAATTATTTCATGACTGTAAATTATTATGATACTTAAATTTTGGGACTCAAATGCTTCACAGCGACAGGCTGCAAGGTGCTTAAGATACACTATAAAAATGGCTTGTTATACAGTATAACCACCTCAGCAACCTCACCGCCGTGATCACCTGTCATGATCTGCACCCGTTTCTCACTGGTTCATACTTTAATTTAGATGGTGTTCATACCTAAATGATACATGGGCCACTGTGTGGCGTTACATACAAAAAACATTTCTCTGAAACTGGACTAAAAATGAGAGACATAGAAATTATTTAGGAAGTCTGGAGAACTATTCCGCAATACTACATTAAAAATTGAAGAGAGTCTAACTCTTTGGAAGCAAAATATGAAGAAATGATGTGTAGCTCAAGGCTTTTGCACAGTAGTGTGCTTTGGATAAAATTTGACCTGTATACTGTATATTAACAGCTGTTTTATAGTGACTGGAACATAGTGTTTATGTGCGATTTTGAATAGTGAATAGAAGTATAAACTGACTTGTTTGTCTCTCTTTCTCTGTGTGTGTGTGTGTGTGTGTGTGTGTGTGTGTGTGTGTATGTGTGTGTGTGTGTGTGTGTGTGTGTTTGTGTCAGTCAATGGGACAGTAGAGACACTGCCTCAAACCCGCCCATATGTCCACTATATTTGCCAGAATTTCCACATATTCAGAGTGCCGTAAAAAACTCTTAACAAACTCACAAGTAACAAGTAATCTAATAATTCTTAAAAAAAAAAAAAAAAGATTTCCAGGCAACCAACATAAATCAATAGTAGTCCGTGTTTGTGTGTATTTCCATGCTTGGGGACTCTAAATAGGTTCTAAACTCCTATAATGGAACAGCAATGCCCCATGTAGACTCTCTACTGGTGTCCCTCAGGGCTCAGTACTTGGTCCTCTTCTGTTCTCCCTCTATACCTAGTCTCTTGGTAAGGTCATAACATCGCACAGATTTTTATACCATCGTTATGCAGATGACACCTAACTTGTTCTCTCCTTTCCTCTTTCAGACACTCAGGTTTCTACCCGGATCTCAGCATGTCTGGCAGACATTTTATCCTGGATGGTAGTTCATCAGCTGAAGCTCAATTTGAGTAAAACTGAACTGCTGTTTATCCCAGGCAATTTATCTCCAGGACAAGACTTTGTGATCTCCCTGAACAACAATCAGATCACACCTTCAGCCACTGCTCGCAATCTTGTGGACAAACATCAGTCATTTTCCCTACACATCGCTAACCTTACTCGCTCTTGTCGATTTCTTCTTTACAACATTAGAAGAATTCGCCCATTTCTTTCTTCACAGGCTACTTAGGTGCTTGTTCAGTCCCTTGTTATTTCAAGACTGGACTACTGCAACTCACTTCTGGCAGGTCTGCCTCTGTCAGACCACCATTTGTCCTCTGCACCTGATCCAGAATGCAGCAGCACGTCTCGTTTTCAACATTTCCAAGTTCTCCCACACTACCCCACTTCTCCGCTCCCTGCACTGGCTTCCTATAGCTGCCCGCATCAAATTCAAAACCCTGATGCTCGCCTACAAAGCTAAAAATGGCCCAGCACCCACCTACCTCTCTGCTCTAATCACACCACGCACTGCACCACGTTCCCTCTGATCCTCCAGCACTGCTCACCTTGTTCCACCATCTCTCGGGAATCGAGGAAGAAATTCATCCAGGCTCTATTCTGTTCTGGCACCTCGGTGCAGGAACAAACTTCCTCTGGATGTCCGTACAGTCAATCAAGACGTACGTTGGTGACAGTAATTAAGATAACATTATATAAATTGGTTCAGCAAAAGAAGAACCATGTTTTGTCCTGTCAGTAGAAACAAGCAAGAAATCATATTCCTCTTTACACTTTAGTGTAGCCCTTTTTTTGATGTGTAGCCAATCTGAATCTGGCTCTAACCTACAGTCCGGCAGTTAGCATTGGGCAAAAAACAACACTACTTAGTGCAAGTGTAGAAAGTATGTGGAAGGGTCATACAAGTAAAGTTTCATCCTACTGTTACAGTATTACAAATTATTATTATTATTATTATTATTATTTGTAATACTGTTATTTGTTTTGCAATTTTCTTTATAATTTACAAACTAGTTTATTGTTTTGTTCATTAATTAAGTCAGGTAATGTTCTCTTGTATTACAATACTGTATGTGTGGCTATGATTTTTTTTTTTTATTATCAATTTACAAATTTGGTAAAAGTTCCTTTTAAAAGTTTTTGTAAGAGCTTCTTTCTGAAATATCAATTAAATGTTAATCATCCATTTATTGTTGATATTACTGATAAAGTGTTTAGTAATACACCAAAATCAATCAATCAATCAATCAATTAATTAATCAATCAATCAATAAATAAACAAAAAAAATAAAATGTTTTAAAAATTAGAGACTAACTATAAAGGAAAACTTCTTCCAGGTCAAAAGTGTAGGTGGTGAAGGGCAGAACCAGTGAGATTTTGCCTTGAGAATAGCTTACGATGATGCCTTAACAATGCCATTGACTACAGCACATTATATCTTAAAGCCTTAATCCCAGAGTGTCATATTGTGAAAGTGTAATATTATTAGTTCATCTCCATACTGGCTCCTGTCACCACAATAGACTCATTTACTTGAGTTTCTTTAACCCATGGCCTCAGTATGTTAATTTGTGGTTGCACCTTATTTAAAAATAACCACAATGTCACCCCAATGGTTCAATGCTTCTGGCTAAAGTTAATTTAATGAATTAAACATAATGGCAAATTGTATATATTTTAAGTAATTTATTTTTAATCATTTATTTATTTTGAATGTGTCTGGACTATTTCTTAAATGACAAACTGTCCAACTTTATACTCTAATGGTATATAAAATAAAAATACTGTAATTTACTGCTACAGTACTGCTTTATTCCGTGCACTTCACAGCAACACGTAAACATTTTAATTGATTTCAAAATTCAATAGATGGTGTTGTACAGTTTTTAAAACATGCTTATAAGTGTACAAATTCCATGCGAACGAGGCATGCCTAGTTTAGAATATACATTATACAAATACATTATGTGAAACTGGTTACACCTAATTTAAATAATATATTCACAGTGTCACCTAATTTATCGATGCTTCTGTCTAATGCAAAGGTAAAGAAACAAATTTTATTTTTATATTGGCCAGCTGACTAGTTTCTAATCTGCACCTATGTTTTAGTTGAAACTTCTGTTTTTATTTTTATTTCTTTAATAAGACTGAAAGACTAAGACACACCTTTAAGTCCAGCATGACAATCTCGGAGAGCCACCAGAAAGGAAAGAAGAACATATTGAAATAGAGAAGCATCTGTAGAGGCAGGTGAGATGAAACCTTGCTGGAAACTGGAAATGTGTTGGAGATATTCAGTATTAGAGGTATTCTGCTGAGTGTGATGTTTAAACTGCAACATCCCATCTGATTAAACACTTTATGCATAAGCATTATTACTGTTGGCTTTCTAAAGAGAAGTCAAAAGCTGGGCTCCTAATTTCCAGCATTGAAAATGTAGCGATGTCAACTTTACTGTAGATGTAAAACAGTAAAACCTCACAATGTTCAGGAAGTTGGTACAAAATGCATTTTCAAAATCTAAAACTTACCTTGATCGTTAACTCCATAACCACAATCTCTTGTTCTGTTGTTGATAAATATGGCACTGCTGGCGTGCACCAGACCCACTCTGAGATTCTGGGGAATTGGGGTGTAAAACACTGGCATGGTGGCCTAAAAGAACCACTCATCCATGCTGCACTTCGTCTCTGAGGCTCTGTCTCGTGTCGGCTGAGATTAGTGACAGATGGCTAAGCGCTAACCAGATTAAATCCCCTGACAGGGGATTAACGTTTGTCGTGCACATGCCTTGTCTGGATTCTGATTAAATGTGCAAACTTAATACAAGGTGCTGAACAGTTACCATTCTGAGTTCTAGCCCGTGGTGATTAGACACTCTGTTTAAAGACATTCGATCCAATCTGACAGAATCAGTGGCTTTTCGTAAATGAATGAATGATTGGTGCACCGTGCAAAGGTTTTTCAAACCCATTTATTAGGAAATTCATTATGTTTAAGTAATCAGTTGCAAACAGCTGCTGCACCAAACTAAAGTTCCCTCAGTCCAGAACCTGACCCGATTGTGAGGCCTTGAGGTCCTGGTCGTCATCATTTTAGCTCAGTGGAGTTATGGCTGTTGGCCACCAGGGGTCACAATTCATCTCGTGGCGCCATCATGGGGAAGTTTTTAAATTCTTCAGGGACCTCTTCGCCTTTCTGCGATCTCTTGTAGAAACCAAGAGAGTCCAGAAGATCACTGATCTCATCTGCCTTCATCTTCTTCAATGGAACAACCTGAGGGGGGAATAAAAAAAAGTAATCTGAGCAGTGGAGATGAATTCTCCTGGAATAACCTCCAAGCCCTCCTGCAACCCTGTGTACAGGATAAAGCGGTCTAGATGATAAGATAAAAGACAATCACAAGAAACATATCTTACCTTCACCTCCTCATCCTTGTCATTGTAGAAGATAAGACGTGGGTTTTTGTTGTCCCCAGAATCATAGTCGAGATTATGACTTTTACAAACAGGTTAAAGTGAACAGTGACTCAAAGATGATCCAGTTGTGCATTTCAATGGTTAGACAATCCAGCTCTAAAACCCCTTTACTTTTTCATCTAAGACTAGAGGTCTTTAACCTCAGAGTAAACTGGTTTCTGAGTATGAACAGACCTTTTTATACTAATTCATGCTAGTGTGAGGATACTACAGTGCCCAGCGCTCCATGACAAACTTGTAGAGCTCGGGCATCTTCTTTATCGCTCATCCCACCACGCTGGGAGCCTCGGAAGAGAAAACAAAGAAGTGTTAAGAAATGAGAAGTTGTTTTAATTATATATTTTTTCAGTTTTCTGATAAAATACAGGAAGTGAGCAACAATAGTGGAATAAAGCGATATTTACAGCACAAGGTCATGTGTTCTAGCTACTATAGTTAGTTAAAACCAGTTTATCATGTGCCACGGTTTGTCATTATTATCCTCACACAGTTTAGATAAAATAAAGTCTAAATAAAGCAATAATGCTCATATAAATATAATAATATATTAAGAATTAAAAAAAGGTTGTCCTGTGAAAGGAATGTAATTAACAGCTCGGTACTGTGAGCAAACCAGAGATAGTGTAGTAGTAGTAGTGTGTCCAAACCTATTTTATTCCAAAGCCATTTTATTCCTTATATATCACAGGACCACGCCTTACACCTCCAGGGTCCAGGGTCAATTCCTGTCTTGGTTTTTGTGTGCATGTAGTTTGCATGTTCTCCCTGTGCTTAGTGGGTTTCCTCTGGGGACTCCGGTTTCCTCCCACAGTCCAAAGACATGCAGATTAGTGTGTTCCTAGAGTGTGAGTGTGTATGCGCCCTAAGATGAGTTGGGTGTACCCCACCTCATGCTCTACTGTAAGTCTCCTGAAATATGCCTCAGGCCCCCCGTGACCCTGTATGCAGAATAAAACAGTACAGATGACCCTAACCCTAACCCTAACCCTAACCCCATGGATGAGTGAGTGTTTTATGTTGTGGAACTCCTATAAAACATCATGTTAAACTGTATTTTTTTTTTCACTGGTTTCTTTTAAAGGTTAAATACATTTTTAGATAAATAAATAAATAGACACAGATTCTTGTCTTGTCAAAGAAACTTTTTTTTGCGTGTAAGGAAAACATTGCATATTTTCCTCTGATTATTACAAAACCCTTGCACTGGAGACTCCTTCCATAAATGTTACATTAAAATCTCTTTATGAAAGAGAAAATTCACCCAATTACTGTAAGAATTAAGTTTGGTAAATCTCTTTACGTGGCAAATCCTCCATTTATAACCACTCTCTGGTTACTCTGGAAATCATTACAATTATTAATTGTATTTATTATTAATTAGTGCACGAAATATGGGATTTACCTTAAAGCTAGAGTGTTGTTTTTCGGGAAATAATCAACACCTTGTGAAAAGTGTTGTTTTTTTTTTTTTGTATTTAACAGTGTGGTTGTATATAATACAACTATGCATTTCAACCCAAATCTAGTCGCCTGTCTGTTCATCTGAGTTTACCGCCTGTAATTTTCAGTCGTCACTGTGTGATTGGTCATAGGATTTTGCCTTAGTATTGTTTTTACTTCATAACCACAAAACTGTCCATATTCTCTATTAAACTACTCACGATCAGTTTTCCTCTGGCAATGATGACTTTCTCTTCTCCAGCCGGACTCTGTGTCGTGTTTTCCTCGGTTTTCCCCGTGGCACAGAGAGCCAAGACGATCAGCACCGAGAGCCACATGGCCAAGTCCCACAGCAGTGGAAACTGTCTGTGGGAAATACAGGTGCATTGATATCTGTATTCATGTGGCGAAGCCTGATTGGTCTGTTCAATGCCATGTCTCTTTGCACAAGATGAATGCAAACAGGTAGTGTTTTAACGTTTTTATGAAAAGGCTTTGGATATAATAATGTGCAGAATAGACATCCATTTACTAATATGTCAAATAAAAGTCATTTGAAACACATCTACTGTAACGTGTTTATGCTAATGTGCACAGTATTTGAATGTTTTAAATAAATGACATAAAACTATAAATTTGAAACTAAAAAGTAATAAAGTCCTTAGAGCAGTTTAAAACTCCCTCCCACTACCTCTACATTTAGCTGAAATATCATATTTAATACTTTCGTCATGTTTTTATTAACGTGTGATTCCATTTGCAAAATATAAATACAATTATTTCAGTTTGTAGTCACTTATTATTGAATTTACAGTAATCCATTAACCTAAATATACAGGAAGCTGCATCATGTCAGTTTCATCAAGATTATAAGTTACTTATATTGTTTAGCATTTAATTTCAAGGTAATATTTTTAAAATAAATGTTTTAAATGTTGAATGCTAAATTTGTAAGATGTGAGTGCCAAAGAAGCTACTTCTGAAGTTGATGCAACATGGAAGTGACCAATCTTGCTTTCCTAAAAATGTTAAATAACTAACTTCAGCCTTTTTGGGGAGATGATTTTATATGTGTCCCATTTTTCAGCGTTATGCTGTCTCGCTTAAAACAATGATAATTTAAAATACCAATTATTAATATTTCTTTATGTGTATTGGTATTGATATTAAAATTGTTTTAAGTTTCCTAAAGCATTTCGTACAAAATTAAGGATTATTTTTCACAAAAATCTGTAGTGTCCGTAACCATGTCAAATTTATATTGCAATAGCTTAACAATTTGGAATTTTAAAATAATATACTTTTTCAGGTTTATTTTTAACATTTTCATGTGAAATCTAAATTGGCTGAGTTTCATCTGAATGACAGTTAAGACAGTTGAAAGATTTGAATTCAAAAAAGTTCCGGACATTACAGACATAAAAGGGCATGAAACCGTATTTAGCAAATGTGTTTCTTTTAACTAATAAAAAAAAAATGTGTATGTATATATTTTTTTAAAAACGAAGCATGGATCAGGAAATAAGAAGCATCAAGTATTGTAAAAAAAAAATGCTGTTATATGATCCTACCTGAAAATTCAGTTCTGCACTTAGGTGAGATACGTTTTAGCACCAGTACTATGTTTTGGCCAAAAGCATATGTTCTGCATTTGCAAACATTGTGCCAATTTTTTTTTTTTAATATTCAATGTTTTTTTTTTTTTTTTTTTTTAAATACAGTATAAGGGCTAAGGGGTCTATCTAAAATCCCAATTATTAATAAAACTGTACATTTTGCTTATTGCCTATTTTTGAGCTCATTGCTTTTAGTTCAACATTTTCTGATGAAACTGAGCCCCTAAAGGTTTCTCGAGTTTCCCACAGTTCCAGAAACCTTCTTCACACCACACTGGCTTTAACGTGTTAATCTACTCCAAACAGAACTAAAAGCTGCTCATAACTCACTCACTAAGGCTTATAAATTACTCAGGACCGGTACTGGTGCTTTTGAAAGAGGCAGCGGTCATGCCCTCTGAGGGCTCACAGGAATATTTACACAGGTCCCTCAATCTATAGCTGCCTTCTATTGTCGGAGTGTGAGAGTTGTTTTTATCAGGTTTATGTCCATTGCTGACATTTCAGCAAACACTGACAAAACGGGTGGAGTTAAACAAATGTAGGAAATGCACTGGCATTACATGCGTGTACTCACTAATTATAGTAAACACCTGACAGACCCTGAGGATTTAAATACAAAAGACCAGCACCACCATAACCGCCACTACCACCCCCAACAATAACAACATTATATGTGGAGTAGTCTGGAAAATCCCATCTGATACAGTATATCTGACCTACTTAAAAAAAAAAAAAAGTTAAAGAAAATATTCTTTACCAAACAATGCAGGCTTTCTGCAAAGATCACATACAGAGACAAACAGTGCGTTTTCTAAAAAGTGTAGGACAGCACAGTATGCACGGTATGTTTTATTTATTAGGTTCAATTAAATTTTATCATTATAGAGCAGGTATATTTTTAATAGATAATACAGTGAAGGCTTTAAGTGGAGTTTTTCAATGTTCCTTCTATTTAAAGGAAATTTCTCCCCTTTTCACTTTTAGCATAAGCAGAATGGACTTGCCTGAAATTTACTTCTGTAGTTTTTACAGTACAACTCCATATGTAGTAGAAATAAGTAGAATTTGACCATATGACATATGAACATATTGCACTAAATACCAGGAGGAACAATAAGTGTGTTAAATTGAGTTGGGACATGATGTTTTATGTTGTATGTTTATGTAGTGTTATGGTGCATTACCAGTAAATAACCAGCAGAGGGGGTGTTTCCTGTCACACATAACCAGTGAAAATGGTTTCCTCCACCCCCCCCCCCCTCTTTTTCTTTCTCTCCTTGTTCATCTTGTTATCTCATTTCCTCTCTTCTCTTCCCTTCTCTATCTCCTTCCACTTTTCATCCTCTCTCATCTCTCCTCATTTTTATATGCTTGCCTTTCCTCCTTCTTCCCTACCCCACATTCCTCCTCTTCTCTTCCTCCTCTCCACTTCTTAATCTTTTGTTCTCAATTTCCTGTTTTTTATATATATTTCTCTTATTTATCACTTTCTTCATATTTCTCCTCTTACTTTAATTTCTTCTTCCTCGCTCTCATCCATTCAACACTTTCACTTTCTCCATCTTTCTCCACATCTCTTGTGTGTCTATTCATATCTTCTCTTATCTCCCTTCATTAATTACTTCTATTTTCCCTTCCTCTTCTCTATCTCTCCCTTACCTTTATTCCTCTTCCTTCATTTCTCCATCCTTTAATTACTCTCTAACTCTTTCCATCTCACCCTAACATCGATCATTCATGTCCTTTCTTTTGCCCTTTATTTCACTTGTTCTCTTCACCCTCTTTTTTCCCACTATTGCATTTTCTTATTTCCTCTCTCTTTATTACCTTTTTGCCTTCCTATTGCTCAATCCTGTCTTTATTTCTTGCACTTCTGTTTCACTCTCTTCTTCTTACTCTCTTTTCCTTACTTCTCTAAAACTCCCTCCATCTCATTTTTCATTCATCTTTTTTGCTCTCTCTCTTCTCTCTCGCGTTAGTCCTAATTCTCTTCCCCATACAGTACATGCCTTTTTATATCTTGCTCTGCCAATTTTCTCTCTCTCTCTCTCTCTCTCTCTCTCTCTCTGTTTTCACACTTTTCCCCCTCTATTTCCTATTTATTGATGGTAAAAACCGTTGGAGGCAACCTTAAAGCATTTGTGATAACTGAGTATGATAACAATGAGTCTTCCATATCACTGTGGAAAAATTTTGGCCCACTCTCCTTTGCAGAATTGTTTTAATTCACCCACATTGGAGGGTTTTTGCGCATGAATAGCATGTTTAAGGATCTCTATCAGATTTAAGTCCGGACGTTGACTAGGCTGCTTGAAAACCTCAATGTTTTCTTTTTTTTTTTACATATTCAGAGGTGGACCTGTTGGTGTGTTTCGGATCATTGTCCTGATGCATAACCTACGTGCGCTTGTCACGACCCGATGGCCGGACTTTCTCCTTTAGGATTTTCTGGTAGAGTGCAGAATTCATGGTTCCATCCATGTTATGGAAAGTCGTATGGTCCTGAAGTTGTAAAGCAGCTCAAGACGTCACACTACCACCACCATGTTTGACTGTTGTGTATGATGTTCTTTAACTAAAATTTTGATGTAACTGGGAAAACCTCCCAAAAAGTTTAACTTTTGTGTCATCGGTCTACAGAATATTTGCCTAAAGATCTTGTGGATAATCAAGATGTTTTTTGTCAAATGTGAGATGAGTGTTTGTGTTCTTTTTGGTCAGCAGTTGCTTTCGACTTTGAAGTCTCCCATTAAGGCCATACCCCCCCCAACCCCCAGTTTTTTTCTTTTGCTGGACACCGACCTTTAACTGAGGCAAGTGAGGCCTGCAGTTCTTTAGATGTTGTTCTGGGTTCTTTATGAGCTCCTGGATGAGTCGTCATTGTGCTCTTGGAGTAACTTTGGTCGGCCGACCACTGTTCCGTGTTTTCTCCATTTGTGGATAACAGCTCTCACCGTGGTTTGCTGGAGACCAAAAGCCTTTGAAATGGCTTTGTAACCCTTTCCAGACTGATACATTTCAATTACTTTGTTTCTCTTCTGTTCTTGACTTTTTTAAGATGATGTTTTGCTTTTTGCCATACCGTAGTTTAACGTGCTTCACTTTGTCAGACAGGTTCTATTTAAGTGATTTCTTGATTCAACAGGTCTGGCAGTAATCCGTCCTTACTATTTCCACACAGGGCCAGGTCTGTTTAAATAGTTTTTTTTCCCTTAAGAAATTAAATCATTATTTAAAAACAGCATTTTGTACTTACTCAGGTTATCTTCATGCAATGTTAAAATGAGTTTGATGATCTGAATCAGTTATGTGTAACAAATGTGCAAAAAAAAAACCACCCTTTACAGCACAATACCATAAAGGTTCCTTTGAACAGAAGTATACAAAGAGAGAGAGAGAGAGAGAGAGAGAGAGAGGATGCGAGGACTATTTGTGCCTAAACAGGAATGCTTCAGTGTTACGCAAACCCTACAGCCACATCTGCGAAACAAATTCACATTGTTTCACATGCAGGTTCCTCATATTCCTGATATTTATTCCTGATGCTTTACACCTCTCACTACAAACATCCCTTCATCCCTGATGACTCACTTGTGCTTGGATTATGACCAATCAGGATGCTTATCCTGTCCTTTTTGTGTTTAAGTGGTCGGCGATCCTAACACTCTCAGACACACACGCACACACACACACACACACACACACACACACATACACACAATATCCCCATGCCTGCTTTAAACATACTCTCCCCTGGTATGCATAATAAGGAAGCGGAAGTTATTTTCAGCTGCAGGCTCTCATCCTCCCTGTTTACTTCATCCTCTTCTTTTAAAAAGAAAGAAAGAAAGAAAGAAAGAAAGAAAGAAAGATAACTTCTTTGGTTTTCTCAGCATTCAGCATTTCTGTACAGCTTCCTCCTGTGAATAATGAAGGCTGTGTGTTTGATCCTGCAAGTCTAGGTCCCCAGGGCACTCATTAACACACACACACACACACACACACACACACACACACACACACACACACACACACACACTTTACAATTTACAGTCTAAAATATTTCTGCTTCTAATTTCTGTTCTAATATCTAAACCTAACAAACCTAAATAATTCTTTTGACTATGTAAAGCTGCTTTGCGGCAATGAAAATTGCTAAAAGCGCTATACAAATAAAATTGAATTGAAATTGAATTAATATCTGCTACCTACACCACTGCATTTCCGTGATGCAACAGCACACACAAATATAGTGACGTAGAAAGTACAGATATTTGTTTTAGAATGTAATAAAAGTAAAAAAGGTTTCCACTAATAAAACTACTGAATTAAAGTATTTAATTTGTGAAAACTGTTCTTAAGTACAGTAACAAAGTGAATTGACTTTGTTACCTTCCATCAGTGGACTTTGCATTGAAGTTGTGGATACAATGATGTTTTTAGTGATGAGATGCTTATTTAACATAGGAGTAAGGAGTCTCCAGTGTCGGTGCTCCGTAACAGGATATTTCACTCTAAACTGAAATAAAAGGCAGCAAGCTTTACAGAAATCTAAATATATACATTTTATACAGTATCCATCGGTTTGTTGCTAATGAGCAAGTCGGAGGTCATGGTGATAAGAAAAACTCCCTCGGGCAATATGAGAAGAAAAGCTTGAGAGTGCCCAGACTCAAAAGAGAACCTACTGTAATCTTCGTCATAATGACACCGGAAAATGCGATTATAAATAATTTTTTTGTGTAACTGTATACTAAAAATGGTCAAAGAGTTAATCAATGCTAAGTCTCCCAAAGAAGAAGTTTCTGTCATTTCTGAATCCATCTATCCATCTATATGCCTTATTCTGTGTAAAGTCATGAAGGACATGGATCCTATCCCTGGGAGTCGACACTGTTTTGGCGATGCCAGCCCATGCGGGGGCACAAGCACACACTATGGGCAATTTTGGAAACACCAATCAACCTGCACTGCATGTCTTTGGACTGTGGAAACCAGACAAAACCAGAAGATGCAAATTCCACACGCGGGATTCAAACCCAGGTCATCAGTGCTGACGACCACGCCCATTTCGGGATCCATTAGAGCTTTAACTTTATGTCTATTGTACTAAAAGGTCATCTGGCTGGATGGAAGGAATTTTTGTCTTGCAGGTGTTCATGTTTTGCACTTTCTTAAGAACAGCCTGCTAGTAATTTTTCCCTCTCTTTTTACCGCCATGCGACAGAATGACATTTATTGCTGCTATAACATGAGTGATAAGAGGGAATAGCTCCCCCTGCGCCAACACCGACTGTAACTATAAACTTATAAAAAAGTATGACATGGCATGTTATAGCAACTTACTACTGTATATTATAATAGGAGCAAAAAAAAAAAAAATGAATATTGGCGCCATTATATCTAAGCTTTTGGAACCCGAGAACCTCTGCGGGACGCTTGGGCAAGACCTTTAACCTTCAGCTGCTTGTATATGCATGTACTTGGATCGGATTCTGCCTCCTTGGATAAAAGCATCAGCCAAACGTTGAGCAAAAAGTGCTAGATAGTAGGACCCAAAGGGTAATTTCCTTTTCGCCATATATTATTTTTAAACGGGTCTGTTTTAGCATGAAGATCACGGTCGAGGTCTGACATTTCCTCCCCGCTGCACCCTGAGCTCCAGGGAGAGAGGAAAAGAGGCAGTGTTTACAGATTTCGAGCTTTTGCACTGATGACATCACCACGCCAGGGACCGGATGTACGCTGGATAGAGTAGCACCGCGTACCGCATACACACCCACACACACACACACACACACATGCTGAAGTCCAGAGGTGACCACATCAGAGGTGATATCGAGAGAGCAGACTACAGCAGCAACGCCACGGCTCTAATCTCACACTGATAATGAAAAACACATGCTCGGTCAGTGAAACAGCCGAGAAAAGAGAGTGGGAGGGAGGAAGAGAGAAAAACACACACACATGAGAAGACGTTTCATAATGACCTGATTCTTTTTCTCTCGGCGGCATCAGGTCGAGATTTTGTTCAGAATAAAACTGAAACTTCTCATTATTCAAGGTCGCATATTGTGTTTCAGGGTGGCTGGTGGTCCGGCTCTGGTCACAGCGGGACACACGGATGGCAGGATTTACACCAGGTCAGTGCCGGTTGACCCTGGTAAAAGAGAAATGAGTTTAAGTGTGTACCAGTGAGTTTTTTTTTTTTTTTTTTTTTGCCCGTGCCTGTTGGTACAGACCGCACACACGTTCTCTCTGTCCCTTTTTAAAACACAGTTAGAGAGAGACAGAGAGAGAGAGAGAGAGAGAACCTGGCCTCTCTGAAACCTGAAACCAAGATTGGCTTCACAACTTCCTCTATGGAGAGACAGAGAAAGGGAGGGTAAAAAAAGAGGGAAAAAGAGAAAGCAAGAGACAAAATGAGGGAGTTCAGAGAGAGAGAGAGACGGATAGAGGTCTGTTTTCCGTTACAGCCAGATCCTCTTTAATAAACTCGGCACAAATTATGCTGACAAAAGAGGAAAAGAGAGCAGTGATGGGGAAGAGGCAGACAGCTGTTTGCGAATCGTCTTTATTTCGGACACTTATACGCCAAAAGAGACATAATCAAATTTTTAATGCTGCTGACCAATGCACAAGGATACAAGAACCACGAATGACGTGGGTGTTCGAGTCAAACCGGGACTTTTAAACACGGTTCTCAAAATAATCCCAGCGTTTCACGAGTGCTTGGACACCATCAAGGTCGAAAGTTTTCACAGACTGCTTGCTTCACGTCTGAAACGCCAGCCTCCCAGGAACTCCTTTAAATGGCCCAAACATGTGGACGTGGTGTTGGTGAACGATTGTGTGTGCAGTTCCCACAGACAGATGCGTCTCTTCCGCCATTCCACTTGTTGAATGTCCACAGGAACGACTGCAGTGGGTTTAGGAAAGGTTTGAGACTAGGAATGCAACAGCTGGAGCAAATATTTTTTTTAGCATACTGTTGTTTCAAGTCTTTTTTCGTGGTCCAAACTCCCATAACCCTCCTAAAATTGACCTTTGGAGTCCGTAACGACCTCGGGAATGTTGGACATTAAGTACCAGTTTAGTGATTAACCACAATGTTCACAAAAATAAAAACCTTGTGTTTAGCTGGCAAATGATTATGATTAAGATCAGAGACAGCCAATAAGAATGCATTTTCACACTTTGCTTTTTAGTTTTCACACAAGTAGTGTTTAATTAGCAAGATGCACCAGTCAAGCGATAGAAATGGATTCGATGTATTAAAGTTCAAGAGGGCCAGGGGAAGCTCAGGGGTTAAGGCAATGCCACTGAATGGAAGGTTCCAGGTTCAAACCCCCGCAACTGTTGGGCCCTTGAGCAGGGCCCTTAACCCTAAAATGCTCAGAATAAAATCTGTCTTTTATAATGTGATAAAAATGTAAGTCGCTCTGGATATGTAACATAAGTTCGAACTTTCTGGCCCAACCTGCTACTTTAAAACAATGAATAAATGAAACGTAAAACAGTACTTGTGTGCTAGGCGGAAGTTTTTTTTTTTTTTTTTTCGTTTAACTTGCAATGAATAAACGTTCTAGCACTTGCTAGGCTACGACCGAAATAAATTTAATGAGGTGAGCTAAATATCGCAAGTCTAAAACCACCAAAAAAAACAAAGCTTTTATTGGCTTATATTGTTTCCCAGTTAATTATAATGTATTTCAGGCTAAATCACTACATCTTAAATCACAGTGCCAGCTCAGTTTTGCTGGAAATAATATATGCACGCGCTCTCCCACACACACACATATACACATAAACGGATGTGATCTCACTCCTGTGGTTCTGCCTGCTGAAGTGCTGAGCTCAGCCTTTTGCGCCTGGAGGCCCACGACAGGGCCGAACGCCTTTGCACTAACATCGCTTTTCCTCTCATGGCGACGTGCCCGCTGCTCCATGCCAGCTGCTGAGAATGACCGAACGCTGATATGGGAGCGGCTTCAGAAAAGAGAGGAGTAGAAACCCAACGACATCCGGCAACAATGCTGGCAGTCGCTCCTTCCTGTCGCTCTGCAGGGCCAAAAGCATGGAGGAAACAGGAAACTGCAGATCTTCTAATCTACTTTACAGTAGTTTTTCATATATATCTAATATTATATAATATATTTAGATATAATTTTTTTTGTTGAGCCCCTTGTTACATTCCACAGTGGCACAAATCTGCCTGTTAACACACACACACGTATATATATATCGAACCCCTTTCAAGCGTAACTTAAGCCTGGGCTTCTTTCTGCTTTGCATTGCAGAAAATATTTGCTTTTTTTTCCCCTTCACTCATAAATTTCTTTCTTCTGCTGCATTTTTTTTTTCCACACAGCCTGAAATTGCTACCAGATGTGAAAGCAATCCGGTCGTGTCACCATAACGACGGTCCGGGTAGTGAATAGATTTGGGGTTTGGGGTTGTGGGGGCCGACTGGAGCTCGACGTACGTTCAGTATGTCATGTTAGCACTCCTTCATGTGTGGCCGGTCCATGCAAACCACGTTCAGTGCCCGTGAGTAGATCCTTCCGAAAGAGAGCTGAAGAGATGCGAAGGAACCTTCGCTCCTGAGGGTACACACGCTGGCTTTATCATAATGTTTACCTAACACTTCATACGGCTCTAAACTGCAACTGAGACTTGCTGACATAATGAGGACGGCTGTGTTATAGGAACGTTTCCTACACTTGTATGAGAGTTGCAGTGATGAGAAATATTTGTACTTCGACATCTTGCACGGTCATGACTTCTTGGCTTTTGTTTAGTCTGTTGCACACGCTCGCAGCAGTGCGAGTCGCAAGTGTATCTCCATTGCTTTGGTTCTAATCGGAACTCTCGTGTCCTTCACGAGAAACCTTCTTCACATGACGCCGTGACCATGCCCTCCCCCCCTTACGCCCATCCCCCTCCTTTAAAGAAGGTAAGAAAAACAAGGGCAAATACGCAGCACATGATGCTTTAACTCCTGGGCCTCTTTTACACAGACTCCCGACTGTTCCTGCATGAAAGAGCCTGTTGTGTCTCAGCTGCACTTTTTGCCAGGCGGATCCTCAGGCTCCTCCAAACTCTGGCGAGTAAACGGGTGTGTGATCACTACCGTCGCTCTGGTGGACCCTCGCCCCGCACGAGGCAGCCAGGAGTCAGCGGAAAACCATAAAGTATCCATTACTGCAGGCAAAGAAGTGGGAAAGGTGCAGTAAAGCCAAGCCAAGGACTGGGACTTATGAAAATCTAACACAATTTTGCCAAGGTGTATTTCCTGGACATTACACGGTTCAGTAATAAGAGTGCAAAAACAGTCTGCTTTATTGACTGAAGCAGTAGAGATGACAACAGCCAAGAGGAATGTTCAAATTCGGTTAAAATGGTTTGGCAAAAAAAGATATAAAAATAATTTAAAAAAAGCAAACATTTTCTGTTGATTAGTCTTTGACTTTGTGCTTCTTTACATTTGTACTGGAGCTGATAGACTAATGTCCTTTGCCTCTAAGGGAAGTCTCTCTTACAAAAGACGTTTCCTGTATTATTTACCTTCAATTAGTATCCAGTATCTTCGAACTATTCGAAATATTCTATATAAACTCACCTAAAGGATTATTAGGAACACCATACTTAGACGGTGTTTGACCCCTTAATTCTACGTGGCATTGATTCAACAAGGTGCTGAAAGCATTCTTTAGAAATGTTGGCCCATATTGATAGGATAGCATCTTGCAGTTGATGGGGATTTGTGGGATGGACATCCAGGGCACGAAGCTCCCGTTCCACCACATCCCAAAGATGCTCTATTGGGTTGAGATCTGGTGACTGTGGGGGTCATTTTAGTACAGTGAACTCATTGTCATGTTCAAGAAACCAATTTGAAATTATTCGAGCTTTGTGACATGGTGCATTATCCTGCTGGAAGTAGCCATCAGAGGATGGGTACATGGTGGTCATAAAAGGACGGACATGGTCAGAAACAATGCTCAGGTAGCCCGTGGCATTTAACTGATGCACAATTGGCACTAAGGGGCCTAAAGTGTGCCAAGAAAACATCCCCACACCATTACACCTGCACAGTGGTAACCAGGCATGATAGATCCATGTTCTCATTTGGTTTTACGCCAAATTCTGACTCTACCATTTGAATGTCTCAACAGAAATCGAGACTCATCAGACCAGGCAACATTTTTCCAGGCTTCAACTGTCCAATTTTGGTGAGCACGTGCAAATTGTAGCCTCTTTTTCCTATTTGTAGTGGAGATGAGTGGTACCCAGGGGGGTCTTCTGCTGTTGTAGCTTTAATCATCCGCCTTAAGGTTGTGTATGTTGTGGCTTCAGAAATGCTTTGCTGCATACCTCGGTTGTAACGAGTGGTTATTTCATTCTAAGTTGCTCTTCCATCAGCTTGAACCAGTTGGCCCATTCTCCTCTGACCTCTAGCATCAACAAGGCATTTTTGCCCACAGGACTGCCGCATACTGGATGTTTTTCCTTTTCCCACCATTCTTTGTAAACCCTAGAAATGGTTGTGCCTGAAAATCCCAGTAACTGAGCAGATTGTGAAATACTCAGACCGGCCCGTCTGGCACCAACAACCATGCCACGCTCAATATTGCTTAAATCACCTTTCTTTCCCATTCTGACATTTAGTTTGGAGTTCAGGAGATTGTCTTGACTAGGACCACACCCCTAAATGCATTGAAGCAACTGCCATGTGATTGGTTGATTAGATAATTGCATTATTGAGAAATTGAACAGGTGTTCCCAATAATCATTTAGGTTAGTGTGCATAAGCAAGATTTCTATATGTTGTTTTCAGTCCTTTGACTGTTTCCTTTGAATAGTCCGAGGTATCCGGGCAGGACGTCCCTCCTAATGCATCCCTTTCATTTTATCCGGACTTGGGACCGGCACTGACTGGGGTTCGGGCATTGACTGGCAATCAAAACCCAAACAACGTTTCAATTTAATTGTTTTTTAATGCCCAAAAAACTACCAGAATCAACCTCACACATTTAATATTATAAGTAACACCAGGATAAATTCTTTTGAATTTTGAGAATGTTCTTTTGCCTCTCTAATGAACTTATGAGCTTTTTGTCGCAGATAAACAAGAAAAAGATTTTAGAAATTGAGTTAATTTGAGATACTTGTTATACTGTATATTAGCGATAACGTTTGTGATCTACAGTACAATGTAGCAACCAAGCTAATCTAAAAAAAAAGATTATCACAACAACCACAATTTTATTCATTAACATTAGCTAAGTTAGCTACTGAAGCTATGGAACATAGGGCACTTGGACATTGGGCTAGCTAACTAGCTACTGTAGGTAACTGCTAATAAATATGCTGGAATTCAGTATCAATTATACAATCCTCTTGAATTACAGTTTAATATGAAATAGTTATTTTTGTTTATTTCTAACAGCATCTGAGTTAGCTAGCTAGCTTAGCATGCAGGCTGCACAAAGTGTTTTTTACTAATATTGTCTATAACACTGTACTATAAAAATTTAAGTTTGAAATGCTCTAATTTTGGCATTGGAAATAGAGCATAGTTCCACAATAAAATTAGGGTCACCCCTATGTTTCCAGGGCCCTATATTTCCAGGCTTCTATGTTTCTAGAGGCTTATCATACTGTATAATCATACTGTAGGATCCTACTGAATGTTTCCAGTGTTCTATGTTACCAGGATCCTAGTTCTCAAGGGTGATATGTTCACAGGGCCCTACATTATGTTCGCCAGATTTCTATGGCAAATAATAGGAGCATGAGAAAGAGCGCTATTCTCCGTGTGCGCTACGTTCCCCAGTTCTAGTGTCCCCTGTTCCTAAGCAGAAGTGCTGTAAATGGTGGATAAGGATGGACAACTGTAGGAGCCCCTGAAAGATGATGCTATGGTAATTAATGAAAACCTGAAAAAGATGTTCTCTAGCTCTCTATTTGTTTGATGAAATTCTTTTTAGAGACCTCAAAAACCACATCAAATGATAACCATTTGTTTCGTCGCTGTTTAGATAGTTTTAAAGTCTTGTTCCAATAAAATATTCTGGATAATAATCAGGAAATATTTTCTTTTGAAACGGGACACATTTGTCTCAAAGTGGGTTAATGTGTTTTAACAGAACAATTACATATTTATTTTGAACATATTACCCTGGGTACACTCCCCAATACTGAATGGTGCTCAATCCTGCTAATTTGCAAAATAAATTATTGGATGTAGGAATAGAAGTGTTTTTTTTTTTTTTTGCTGTCCAAGATTATACTTTAGAGTGGACACTTTTGACAATATCTATGAATTTCATAAGCAACTAAAACGTGTAAAATATTGTTGTATTTAATCACTTAATATAATGAAAGTATAAGAAAAACAGAAACGTGCTTTGATGCACTCTTCAGTAGGTCCTCAGACCAAAAAAAAAAAAAAACTTATTTAGCAAACTGAAACCATTAACCAATCCAAAGAACCATCTGAAAAATGATGAAAGAATGGTTCTTAGGAATGTGGTGGACTTTTGATGTGATATTGGCACCAGATCCTGAAATATTTTCACTGCTGTGTCTTCTCTCGCCCTCCAGACCTGCCTGATTCCTGCTGATGTTCTACTTATAAGCTCTTACACTTGTGACACACTGTTATGGATGGTTTAAAAATAGGTCCCTCAAGCTCTACTTTCCTAAAATCAGCTTGATCCAAAAACTGGCATTGTTTCTGTATCATACCTAGATTATTATTTATAATTACAATCTGCTAATGTTGAACATCCTTTTAATACACTTTGTACCTTTTCTGTTTGTTTATCACACTGTGCAAATCTTTTGACCCCTCTCATTTCTTCATCTTTGGCTTCCAAAGTGTCAAACATTCTTGTATTTCTTTTCTCCAGGTTTCCTGAAGGACATTTTTGTCTCATTTTCAATCTAGTCCTGGTACTTAAGCAGTTTTAGACAAATGTATTTGTTTTGTAGGTCACAGTGACCTATGAATCATTCAAAAATGAAAAACATCGCACTTAAGGCATGAACCAGTGAGAAACAGGTGCAGATGATGACAGATGATCAGGCTGGTGATTAGTTACTGCTGACGCCAGGGGTAGCTCAGTGGTTAAGGCATTGGACTACGGTTCGAAAGATCCCAGGTTCAAACCCCACAAGCACCTAGTTGCCACTGTTGGGCCCTTGAGCAAGGCCTTTAACCCTTAACTGCTCAGATGTATAATGAGATTTAAAAAAAAGTACAGTAAGTCGCTCTGGATAAGAGTGACTGCCAAATATGTAAATGTATGTGATGCTGAATGCTGAGTGGTGAAAACAGACGAGAGGGGAAATGAGGTTGCTGCTGAGGTTGTTACATAAACAACCAATTTTTAAACTATATCCTTAGGCGCTTTGCAACTTATTCCTTTTCTTTATTAAATTTCATTTAATATGCAGAAATGGAGTGGCTAAAGATTTTTGTACTGTACTGTATTTCTAATATCAGTATCTGGTGTCATTCAAATGAAGATAAGTTTTGGTTTCTCTCAATGTCTTTACCTTATGTGGTCTCAGAGAGTTTTGCCATGCCATGTTTGCCTCTGGCTTGCTCATAATAGATCGAAATTAACATCTGGATTTCTGTAAAGCTGCTTTGTGGCAATGGCTATTGTTAAAAAAATTCAATGAATTCAATTGAATTGGAGTTTCAAGCCATATTGCAGAAAATAAAAGAAGTCTGATTTAAGAAAAACCTTCAGGTTCAGGAGCTACAGGTTTCCTTTTTATTTCAACACAAGGTAACTGAACGACCACACATTAACAACATAAAAACAGACAGAAACGAAGTGAGAGGTCCAGACCGATTCAGGGCCATGCTTCAGCGCAGACCTCGGTCAGAGCGGAAAACAGTCCTGACATACATCTCAGGCTTATTACTGCAGCTGGAACAGTCTCAGGGTCTGTGCAAAAACATTAAAATGTGTTCTTTGTCATCAATCACTGGACCTCGGTTTTAAGCGCGGAAGAAGTCGATCTCTCACTGACCTTGCATCATTTGATTTATCGTTTTAAACAATAACATCCACAGAGAAACATGATGAAACAACTCGTTCTAAGTAAAGTCTTCATACATATACGTTTGTACCTGATGCTTGAACGTGTAAGGCAGGAGGGTTTCAAAATAAAAAAGTATCAAATTTGAAAGCCAGTTCATTTGACACGAAACCAAAAAGAAAGAGCAAAAATATTATATACCTTATATAAGCACAGCTTACAAACATAGATAACAATATTATTACAAAATAATACCTTGCGATGTAGAAAAATAACCATTATAAAAAGGGAAATTTGTGGTACCATTTAATAGAAAGACTGACTGTAATAAATCAAAAACCCTTACTGTACATCAAATTTCATTAATATTGTTTGCTTTCATTACATATCCAATACAACCACCAAAGCCTAAAGATTTATATATAAAACTCAGAACAGTCCAGTTTTATAAAATGCATCCTTCTGCCATTGTCATCTTTTATATCAGTTTGTTCCCAGTTTAAATAACGTACAAGTGCTTTAAGGCTTAAAGATGTAAAATATTTAAATAACTTAACTTTTTTTTTTTCAGGTTTAATAAGATAATGCTTAAATTGTTTCATTTAGCTAAACTGTTTTATTTAATCAGTTATAAAAAAAAAACACACCATTACGTCTATAATTATAATAATAATAATAATAATAATAATTATTATTATTATTATTATTATGGTTATTATTATGGTTATTATTATTATTGCCATAATTTACTTAAATGCCAATTGGGATTTTTTAAATGTCCTATAAGAGTACTTAAAATTACAGCTTTAAATGCACTATAAATCCTATGTATATAACTGTTAGTAATTCTTCCTATTTCTGTGAATGTAAGTGTCTTTCAGACAAACTCTACAGGACAAGGGGGCTTTACTGTTTTCTGTTTTTTTTTTTTAACTTAAAGATAGAGAAAATAACAATAAAAAAAAATAATTAAAGAGGATTTTGAGGGGATGAGAATTTATAGCTGTTTTAACAAAATGTTTTACAGGAACTGACTTGTTTCATAGACGTTTCATGAAATTAAATGGAGGAATAAATAGTACAATATATCTTACTTCTATATACATTTCTCTTATTTGACAGCAAAGAAAATAAAACAATTATATAACATGTATATACATTAATTTATCTATTGCGTTTGTTGTCAAACGAGAGAAATATTAGAGTCTCAGACGTGATATTATATGAAAATAATTTAATTCAGGTAACACCCCAAATTTTTTTTTCTTATATAGTGACTCAGTTTGTCTGCTCAATTATTATCATTATTATTATTATACTTTTTTCTTAACTGAAAAAGATCATTCAAATGGACGGACGTCCGAGTGGCGCAGTGGTAAAGTGATCGCTGGTTCGATCCCCGGGTGATGCTGTTACCTCATGCAGCCGGAGGTCTAGAGAGAGCTGATTGGCCGAGCTTTTTCAGAGGGGAGGGACGAGAGGTCAGGAGCGATCTGTGAGCCAATCAGGGGCGTCTGTGAGCTTGCACACGCGGAAGGAGCGGCTAGCGCTTTTCTCTGAGTGTGTAAATCCGTCCCTAATGGTGCGTGAACAAGCAGTTGCAAAAGATGTGGTCGGCTGGCGTCACGTGGTTCGGAGGAAACACATGATAGTCTTCGGCCCTCCCGGCTAAGTGGTAGTAGTAGCCTTAATGTGGAGCCCCCTAGTGACTAAATTAGGGAGAAAATCGGGAACCCCCCCCCCCCCCCCCCAAAAAAAAAAAAATCATTCAAATGGCAACTTTTAACAAAGTTACTCTTCCCTTATACAAAAGGTACAATTCGACATAGGCGCTATTACAAGCTATGCACTTGAGTCATCGTTGGACCCCACTTTCGAATCCTCTTTGAAAGTCCCCTTTGTTGGAGTGGATGGTCTCCCACTGCATTTGTCTTCAATGCTGGTTCCCCTTCTTTAAACTTCCTCAACCATCTGTGCGCATTGCAACATCTTGTCAATTGTGTCATCTCCGTTAACATTCTGCAGTGCAGGCGGAGACCATCAAGTCCGACAATGGGGATTTCAAACAGGATTTAAGAGTGGTGTTCAACGATGGCGCAAACGCATGGCTTGCGATGGAGACCATGTTGAGTAGTACCATTATATAGAGGAAGAGTTACTCTTCCAACATGTTTAATTTGAATGACCTACTTAAATTAATAAGAAAGTTACTGCTTATTCTGTTTATCCTGGAGCCTATCCCAGGGAACACGGAGCTCTAGGCGGGGAAACGCCAATTAGCCTAATCTGCATGGCTTTGGACTGTGTCTTATGATTATTATTATTATTATTATTATTATTAAGATTTTTTTTACTTATATAAAAAAGTGAAACATAACTGATTAAATAAAAACAATATGGTTTTCTCTCTGAACAGACAATGCCTTAACAACTAATCATGACTGAACTTGAAACCAACATATGCATGCTTTGTACTGTAGTTGCTGTATATGAGGAATAAATATACTGTATACAGTATAATGCTGTCCGCTAATTAATACCCATCCAGTAAGTGTACTTTTGTGGATATGTATAATGGATTGAATCCATTTGTAAATGAACTGTTTATTATGCATCCATTAAAAAAATATAGTAAGCTGCACTCATTGGTAAAATGCCTGACAGTCCTGGGAATCAGATGAGGAACAAAGTTGGATCCAATGAAACAGCCACACGCGAGCAAAAACTTTACAGTTAAAAATAATCACTAGCTCAGTTTGTTGGCTGTTAATCCTTTTTTCTGGCAGTTCGCCCACTAACATAGCACCAGACTTGTTTGTGTAACTCTACTGTAACGCGACACCGTCTATCAATCTCTCGCCAGTCCGTGGTCTGTTGTCCACATGCTGTGACTGGAGCTGAGGCAACAAAAACCCCACATTGTGCTCTACACTGCTGTTAATTCCTGTACTACTGAAAAACCACAAATAGTCTGACCTAGACGTCCAAGCTAGGGGGTCTAGTTCACTCCCCCGAACTCTCTCGGAATTGTGTACTGTAATCAATTTCAATAAAATGATTTGGTTTATCAGCAGCATTAAGATATTAAAGGTTACTTTGTCAGTCATAAATATCTGAGACACTCTTCACTGTTTGCTAGAACACCGACTGTAGCTTTGATACAATCCAATAAAAAAAAAAAAAAAGCTTTAGCATATGTTTTTGGAACCTTTGAACCATCTTTGGTCAAGTTTCACCTGATTTAATTACATACAGAAATTTAATCTCATTATGATGTTACACAATTGTAGGTAAGCTGTTACAGAATGCCAAGTGTAGGATTTGTGTGAAAGAAAGTGTGCTTGTGTTGCACCGCTATAACCAATAATAGTACCACGGTATTCACATACAGTATGAAAAGTTTTCCCCCTGCTAATATTGTGATACTGTTTTTTTTTATTTTTGCTTGTTTTTTGCATGATGCTATGAAAAGTCAAGCTGGATCTATGTGAAGACTGGTAGACTATTTGTTAAATGTAGACTTGCATATAAAATTTTATAAAATTAAATTTCACCTACTATACAACTGTGAATTTTGTACAGGCAGTACAACTGTTTCTTTCAAGGCACAACATGTGAACCAGTGACTGTTCCTTTTCCAAGATAGTCCTGAACATCAGAAGATATGAAAAAAAAAAAGAAAGATCGTGCAGAACAATATATCCAGTATCCAGCAATTCCATTTGATAACCATCCAACAGTTTGCTTATCATGAGACAAGAAAGTATTAAATCAAAGGCTTCATTCACTACAGTCAGGCACTGCACGGTCAGCCAGTTATTTCTAAATTAAGTGTCTATTTGACGATCTGAGGCGGCATAATTGCCATCTTTGGAGTGGTCTTAGGTTCTGTCTCTAAGGTTGTCTCCTTGCCTTTCTTTCTAGGTGGCTTTTTAATGGGTGTTTTCTTTGGTGTAGCATCTCCTGCATCTCCTATCTGGGTCCCATTTATGGCCTGCATTTCTGGGCTTGGAGGCTCAGGGGTGCTGGAGTCTGTTACAGGAGCAATCATCTTTTGAAGGTTATTGGAAGTCGGTAGAAGCGGTTTGTTCGCTGCAGTCACTGATCGCTTGGCCTTCTGAGGTGGCGTGGGCTTCTCCCTGTTGGCCTGGGGTGTAGACACCCCATTGGATTTAATTCCAATTGAAATGCCTTCGTTGCGATTCAGGCTCTGGGTCTTCTCTTTAAGTTGAGCAGCGAGAAGAGTGGCCGCCTCTGAGTTTATATGAGGATGCATGATCTTTGGACTCTTGGGTGGCTCTTTGGTAGTCTCGCTACCTTTTCTATCTGAATGGAAGTTTCCAATTTTCCTTAAAGCATTCTGGACAGCTCCGTTGATGTGCTCAATGGGGTCTGAAGCTTTGTGGGTTTTGATTTTGCTTGGGGAATCCATCCCATCACCTTTACCATCTTGAATCTTCTGCTCACATTTCTTGCTTGATTTCTCCTTTGATCGATGCTTTTCATCCCCCTTTCCAGAAGCTTCTGTTGTAGATTTTTTCTTCTCTTTTGGTGGTGAAGGTGCCTGGCCCTTCTCTGTTTGGTTGGCTCCAGTTCCATGGATCCAAGACACCTTCGGTTTGGTAGAGGGGTCTGGTGGCCGGGGTTTGGTCTTCTCAGGGGATGTGGCCTTGTCGCTGACTTTGGTCTCAGCTGTGCTGCTGTCCTCCTCCTCTTTGGAATTCTTAGACAGACGGGCAATCCGGGCATAGAGCGCTCCCATGGCTGACTCTGATCCACTTGTAGAGCCGTCACTGTCTGACTTTAGCAGTGGCTGCTCACTACCATCATTGACAGGCTTTGTTGTCGATCTTGTGTCTTTGAGAGAGGTGTATTCCCCAGCATCATCCTCATTAGCAGCCACAAGATTCTCCGTACCGGCATTAGGGGTGGGTCTGGTATTACCCTCATTTATGGTATCTAAATGAAACATGAAGAAGAAGAAGGTAGTCAAGCATGGGGAAGAGCTAGAAGCTTTGCATTTTGACTACTCTTATCATTTGTTATACACCTTAGTTTTAAGGGTCTGTCCAGAGAACATTCACACGTTACTTTAAAAAAAAGAGATGAGGAACTAGGAACTGTTTCAGGCAAATTTTTTTGTCATCAAACCAAATTACTTAGAAAACACCAACTGTTATTCTCCTTCTCTCCCTAACTATTTACACAAGAAAATGATTCACGACTTGGCCACATTCCACATGCTGACTCGACCGTTCATGCCATTTCCTGTTTGTATTTTCACAATGCACACACAGTGCACATGCCTGAAGGCCTGGCGTTACCACAACAGTGAGTCTGTCTTCACAATCGCTTTCCATCTGACTGAGCTAGCACAAAAATTGTTCAGAGACTCCTCAACTCCCTAACTGCTGCTTCCTGTTGGCCTACAGGCAGCTGGTTTTGACAATGACTTACCTTCATGGGGTACGCAGTAAACTGGGCCATCTTCGCTTGTTTCAAAAGAGGAGAACGACTCCTGGGAGGACCAGGATGGAGTCTGATGCTCGGGGGCAGATGGAGGCTCTATAAAACTGCAATCAAAGGTGTTTTCGGGGTCGTGGCGAGATACTAAAAAAAAATATAGGAGAAGGAAAGCAAATACATGGGGTCAAGATGGGCAAGCACTAGATGTTTTTCCTGGGTTGCACCAGAAACAAAGGCTCTTTTTAAGATATTTAAAGAGACAGATTCCTGAATAGATCCCACACAGAAGGCAACATCGCGGTGTGTATAGGAATAAATAACCAATTTATGTTTAAAACCTTCGAAATTAGAACTACGATATATACAGAAGTTAAGGGTAAAACTAATCTTATTCTCAAACATTACACTAAAAGATAATGATGAGAAGATCTTTTTTTATGACAGGTATGTGCATTTAGCTCTGTTTAAAAGGAAATGCTTTTTAATTATTCCCTGAAAGTTTAAATAAATTCATCTGAGCTCCACATGTGATTATTTAGCCTTCTTAACTGGACGAATCTTTGTTTAGAACAGGTCTCCAAACCTAATATAGGTCAGAGTGTTTTTTTATGGCCCAGACTTCTTGTCCTACTCTCCTGCTTGTGGCTGGTATTATTTTCTGCTGATCTAGAGAAGAAGGACAGCTGTGGGACGCCTGTGGTTTCTCCTCCACATCTGCTTTCAGACAGGAAAAGCTGGAGAAGATGCTAACCACCCAAACCTGGCCTGTTTACAGCTCTCTGATGTGATGCAAGCAATTTAAGCCTTTTGAGAAATCTCTTCATATGGATGAAGATGGATAGAGCTCTTTAAAAAAAAAAAAAAGCTCTTCCATCTATTTTCATTATCATTACGATTTAAGATTTACTTTATCTGGGACATACTGTAGACACATTTACGGAATTGGAAAATTAAAATACAAAGCAAAAATAATAGCATGTGTGCTAAAAATATAAACTGATTTGATGGTCAATATAAATCATCATCAAGAACCAGCTAATGTGTACCAATTTTTCCAACCTACTGTATTGCCCAAAGAGAAGAATGTAAACAAAAGCCTTTGATCAACATTCTTTTACAGTGCAAGAACATTAATAGAGCTAACTCACATGGGAATGTTACATTCTAAACTGGCACAACATGCATGTGAAAACTATGTGCTAGCAGACTGAAGGCTTAGTTAGTTGATGGCTGACAACTGCAGGCCTTGGGAGCAGAGAGACGCCACCAGACTGGCCTCAATGCCGCTACAAACCCACAATCCGCTATACAATTCGGACCAGAGCACATTCTTGGCACATCTAGCCTGCACTGAGCCACACAGCTGTCTATAGAATGCCTCCAGAGATACCAGATCAGGATGAAGCAAAATCTAACCGTAAAACTCTGGAGACATATATGTGATGGTTAGCAGTTGGTTGAAATGTCCAGACAAATAAAATAACCAATAGTAATTTGGAATTCTTTCCATGCAATAGACTGGCATCCCATCCAGGGTTTATCCCATAATTCATGATCAATGTTCCTGGGATGAGCTTTGGATGACCTCGACTGAGAGGTTACTCAAAATAAGTCAGCAAGTGAGTAATTCCGATGGCTGTACACCATCTGAGTAATTAGTGATAATTGTTATAGTTTCTTTGGAAATTTTTGGGAAACCCCACCCAACTGGGAACCAATTACAACAAGGTCAATCAGCCATCCCAATCACTTCAAAATTACGAGTTCCTGCATGAACAAACACTTTGTCTTTGGTAAAGCAAATTAGCAAGAGTCTTGGATACAATTAAAATATTAGTCCTTGCTGACCCTGTCCTAATAGAATAAGGGCTCAGTGAATTGAGCCTTAATTTAAAAATTTATTAAGATTAAGATTTAATTAGTTGTCAGTCATTGTGGTACCCAATAAATACCATGGTATTCACCAAAGCGTGGTGGCACATATTATAGTATTACCATGGTACAAACTCTGGTGTTCTATGGTGCCTATTATGGTAATGTCTATAAAGTACCACAATGATACTCTGGTATATTATGGTATAGACTATAGTTTACTATAGTAAACTTTCTTATGGGTGGAGTCTGGACCATTGAGTCTGGACCACTGAGTCGCACCATGAACACACAATCATTAAAATCCAGAGCCCCAGATTCACCTGGAGGTGGGAGAACACTGCAGTACCCGCTAAAAACCAACAAGATGAGGGCGTGCAAAACTTGACTGGTCATATTGGAGCACTGTAGGCATTTTTGTCCTTTGTGTACATTACTGATAATCCCAGGGGTTTAAACCAGATCTAATCTTAGAATAACATTTCTCTTCTAAAAAGGGACTGTGGAGATACAGTGGCAATGACTGGGAACAGATTTAAGTCAGGACTATTTGTCCTGAAATGAGCTAAGGAATGTACTTTGTGCTGTGGGAATGGCCAGGGATAGCTCAAGGCACTGGACTACAGTTTGGTCTCAGGTTCAAACCCCACCACCACCAAGTTTCCCCAGTTGGGCCCTTGAGCAAGGCCCTTTATCCTCAATTTTACAGATATAAATGTAAGTCGCTCTGGATAAGGGTGTGTGCCAAATGCTGAAAATGTAAATGTGGGAACTACCAGGAGAAAAAATGGAGAACTGAAAGTGACTGTCCTCATGGCTGATGTCATAGTTATTGCACTTTAGAAAACATTCTGTAGATCAAAATCTGCACACGTGGCTAATAAAGATTCAGGGGAAAGCAGCGTTGTTTGAAGCTAATTAGATATGATGGTAGAGCTGCTCATATTAGACTTTAGTGAAGTGTTTTAATGAAGATTTCAATATTAACGGCCTTCCAGCAGATACAGTAGATCGCCACACTGTAACAGAATGAAGTACATTCGGTCACTTCCTGTTTAAGCCTGGCCCAACCCCCATTCTCCAGGAATTCTCGAGATGTTGGATCCCCTCTGAGGGTAGGGTTACAAAAAGGATAGAGGGGGAAAACTAGGGAAGAAGGGGGAAAAAGTAGGGGGAAGCACCCAATAAGGAGAGCAGTCTCAAAAATGAGAAGAAAGGGGGGGGGGGGGAGGTGTAGGGGAAAAGCTTAAACATACAGATTACTTTATGTTTTGCTCGCGCTCTCAGTAATACACTTTGGGGTGGACGTTATTCCATTTCACCCTTATTTGTTGACGGTGAGACTTCTTTTCTCTAAAAGTGGTCGTACACTCTCTCACCCCTAAAAACAAGGGAAACAATCCATCTCTAATCGCTTTTGGCTCCTTATTAGGTTTATTATTTTTTATTTGTGCAGCTCTAGATGTTTTTATTACAACATGACCTTCAGCCACACTGACAAAGATATTGTTTTGGGGTGGATTTTTGCACAGGCACGGTGAAGACGACTTTTCAACTTATGATACGGTAAATTAGCAGCAAACCACATGTCTCTCATAGGGAAGAAATGACTTTTGGCAAATCCTGTTATGACTAAACCTTTTTTTTTATATGTGATTAATTTGACTGGAGAATAGGTCATGCAAAAAAAAAAAAAAAAAAAAAAGGAAGTGACGAGACATAATAATAATAGATATGCACATGATGCTGTGTCACTGCGGCTTTTTAAGGCGTTGACTTTTTTTGTGTGACTCTTTCGGGAAGTTTTATCTTTTTAGGCTGGAAGCCATCATGTGATGTAAAAGCAATAAACATTTCACTGGGATTTTTATGCCCGCGGTCATTAAATGTCTATATAGGAATGTGTGCGACGCACAAGCGGTGGTTGAAGAAACAAAGCATGACAACACAATAAAGCTTCCATTATGTACACTCTTAAAAAACAAAGATGTAGTAAATTCTGTTTAGACTGGTGCCACAGAGAAACCATTTCTCCAAGATGAACCAAGCTTTGTTCAATTTCTTTCAAACAACCAAGGGTTCTTAAAGAACCTTTAGGTGCATAATTATTTTTTTGTGGTATAATAAGCAGATGATTTTTTTTAATAACATTATGAGCGCTGATACTGTAGATGAACTGAGCCACACTAATTACCAGCTATACACTAGTAAACTGGCCACAGGATCATGGGCACCCGAGGCTTTCCCATGTCAATGGAGACCAAAGGCCAGTCTGTCTGGTTTGATCTCATCGAAAAAAATTCAAAGCAGCACAAATCGCTGAAAAAAAGTCAATCAGAACACCCAGTGCATGGCAGCACACTGCACACCAAGCAGTCCAAGACTGCTGACCCGGCCTCCAAATTCCCCATTTCCCAGTGTGATCAAGCACCCATGGGATGTGCTGGACATCCACGGCACCCAAATGATACGCTGCCAGTGTCCTGGTGCCAAACACCACAGCACACCCCGAAAGGTCTTGCAAAGCCACGACATTCTGGAGAGTCAGCACCGCCGTGGTGGCACAAAGGGAACCAAAAACCTAGGTGGTTTTAAAGTTAATGATTTGTTATGTCTGATGGGCAATTGATGGGATTCTTAATTCACTGTGATAAAATACCCAAACATCTAATAAACGGATTTTAAGAAGCCAAAAATGCTGTAACTCCAAAGAACCCACTACTGTAGCTTCTGGATTTGAGGTACAATAAGTAGTTGAAGAATCAGCTAAAGGAAAGGAAGATAAAAACACCCCTTAAGCCACATTTTTTAAATGAAGTAACAGAAGTGGTCCTTTAGATGAATGCCATAGAAAACTGCTTTTGCTTGCCTTGAGAACCTCCCTTTGGCACAGCCGTTTAACCATTCTGCATTGAATCTACAATAAGATGAAAAATTGTTTCCCAACACAACAATTAAGATATTTATGGAGTCAACCCAAAAGGTTATGTAAGTAAGCATTCTTCTATGACTTAGTGGGAGACAACCAAAGGAAATCACCCTGGCAGTGTGGAATGAAAAGAAATGTGGGCTTTTGCAGTTACAGTAGTTGGAGCACCAAAAGAAAAAAAAAAAAAAAAGCATACAAGTAGTCTGTCAAAAGGTTCACTGGAAACTAGAAAATGGTCCGCCTGTGGTGTTGCTTAAGGACCTTTATAGTCTAAGAAATTACTAGGGATTGACAAAGAACCATAACTCGATAATAAAGCTTGCGTTACGTTTTAATGCATCCCGGGAACTCCTTTTATGGCCCATGTGGAAATGTCTTGGTGCAAGGTCAGAGCTATATGGAGGATGTAACAATACCTGCCAGTCAAGTTCCTATAATGTGCAGGAGGTGTTCGTGAATGATTGTATGCACAGTGTAGATGCATCTTTTCCACAAGTTGGTGACGAATTATCCATACATTTTTTTTAAGGAATCAGGCTTTCCACTCGCTGAACATTCACGGGAAGGACCGCAGTGGGCTCCAAGCCACCTCAGCCGAGATGGTCATTCACAGATTTAAGGCCTTCTTTAAAACCATTTAAATGTTTTACTGCGGCTAAGCGTCTCATCTCACTCTACGGTGCCTGAAGTCTACTATAAATGTCTATCAGTTTTACCACTTTATTCACATGAAATTTAATTACAAGTCACAGTTTGACTTCAATCCCCCTCGTAGTAGCAGTTCTTGACAAATTTTAACAATTCATAACAAACTGTGAGGTGTAGCAGGTAGTTTGTAAAGGGTTGGTAGGTAAATCTTGACAGTTAGTAGACAGCTCTTGATGGTTGATATAGTACCTCAAAAAACTTCATACAGTAGTTAAAAGTCAATTCGCAGATGATTTAGGGAATATCAATTCACCAAGAACCATTAAGGATTTTGGAATTTGGGAAAGTTTGTTTTGCTCTAGCAAAAATACTGGTGGAAAGCCTCCTGAGATGCAACCATAAACTGTGTTAGGTTCCTTATGGAAACATTAAAGCTTCCCCATCTTTAGGCCTTGTTCACACGGGCGTTAAAATCAAGCGTTTTTTTTGGCGTTCGTAGCGTCCGGTGAGCGCGGATCAAGCGGCGAGTGTTTTCTACACGTAGGAGTCAATGAGAGTGTTCACACGGGCTTTGGTGACGTGCGTTTGTCCGGCTGTTCGTTTATACGGCATCAAAAAAACGTTGCATGCAGCTTTTTCTTGCCGTTTAAAACCTAACGAACGCAAGGAAACGAACGCTTTCTTCATGTTCATTTTACATTTCGGGGGACCGGATATATCCCATGATCCTACATGCTGTACATAGGGAAATGTGGAAAAAGGCAAAATAAAATAAATTGTTGAAAAACATACGCGAAAATTTTTCGCATTTCTTTATAAACCACAAAAAAAAAAAAATCCTTTAACCCGACCTTGTGTAGTCAGAGAGTGAACCCAGTAGCGGCGGGCTTTCATATCCAGTTCCCGACACACTGCCTCCACAGGTTAACACACAAACTACAATTTGGGCTGCAGGCTGACGTTAGACAGAGAAAAACCAACGCCGGTGTAGAAGTCAATCAAGCGCCACTACAAAACGCAACATAAACGTCTAGGACGTTCAGAGCACGTTCGTTTATCCAAAAACTTAACGCCCGTGTGAACAAGGCCTTAAACTGAGGGTAAAAGCACAAAACACTGATTAGCTTCACTAAATGTTTCCAAGAATTTTATTTGAAAAAATGATTATTGACCCTCTTAAAAAAAAAAACCCTCTTAACAGCCAGCTTGCTAGTATCACAAAAACACAAGAGCTCACCGCAGGGATTACGCCTTGGCAAAACCAGGAGCGTCTTTGATTAAGGATCACTCGGAACCTGATCTCTGAACCACGGGAGTTTAAATAAGGAATCGGGAAATGAGAGAAGAAACTGGAGGAGAAAAAGTGCCTATTTGGACTGAGAATAATACAGACACGAGGCACTGCAGGGAGCCAAGAGCAATAAGACCGGTACCGAGAGCATTCCTTTCAAATGAAAGCAACGAGACCCTGATCGAGTAGCCACGGTTCACTTTTTAACCCAGTGACAGCACTTCACCGTTGGTAACAGATCAAATACAGAAAGAAGAAGAAGAAGAGGAGCATGAACGTTTAGTAGCAATAACGTAAGGCGACATGGCGGGAGGCGTGTGGCAGCACATCAGTCGAGAACAGCAGATCCCACAAACATGCACATTAAGACCAAGCAAACTAATCCAGTTCATATAAATAACACTGGCCCAGAGCGACGGAGAAGAACCACAGTGGACAGCTATTAATAAAAACAGCACTGTGTACTTAAGCCTAAGCAAGAACATGTCCATCATCAAGACCATCCATTTATATATAGGCTCAAATTAGAGCGGCGAAAAAAGGAAAGCATGGGCTTCTGTTATGAAAAATGACACGTTGTACTTACAGTAGGGTCCAACAGTCTGAGTGTACTGTTTTTATTTCATCAGTTACGAAAAACTA
Organism: Clarias gariepinus; assembly: GCF_024256425.1. Classification (NCBI taxonomy): domain Eukaryota; kingdom Metazoa; phylum Chordata; class Actinopteri; order Siluriformes; family Clariidae; genus Clarias; species Clarias gariepinus. The sequence continues at coordinate 24,847,686 of NC_071120.1, forward strand.
AAACAGTTTTGTCAGATTATATTTTTCACACAGGATTACATCACTTTCTGAGTAATTGGAAGTTAAAACACGTTTGTTAGTCTTTCCTAAATGTGGTAGGAAGAATAATAAAATGCCTACTAACTGAGGTGTAAATCATTCACACTCAAAGCTATCATTGTGTGCACCCCGTAAAATTAAAGCAACGGTAATAATTAATCAGCTATGTGGTTCAATTTCGGACGAGGGTCTATCAATTATTCCTATTTTATATCATTTAAAGACAAACATGAAGCAAATGATGGTGTTTTATGCTATGTATGTACAGTAAGTGGTCGCCATATTATACATAGTTACAGTATGTATGTACTAAGTAATAAACATATTTACAATGCATTACTTGTATCAGAAAAAGTCCCATATTTCAATATTTCTTTAACAGGTTTCACTCCTCTTTTAACTGTGCTGTTTCAGTGTCTTTATAAACGAGCTATGGCTGAATCATGCACCTCCAGACAACAAGCTGAAGGAGGGTCCTTCATATATGAGGTCACATTAGGGGAAACAATCCTAATTGGCTTGTTTAAACCCCAGCTCATACAAAAATGAAAAAAACAAAAAGAACAAACCTTTTTTTCCGCATATTTTTGGTTTTGTACATGCACACTGGAGACCCTTTTGAAAATGAGTACAAAGTGACTAAAAAGTGAATTTTGCACAATAGGTCCCCTTTATGGTACGTGAAATACAGTGGTATCTTGGCATACGAACACCCCGCTGTGCAAATTTTCTCTTTAAGAACTAATATTTTGCAGGAAATTTTGCCTCAGCATACAAAGCTTTTTGACCATATGAGCGACCAAGATGGTCGTGAGTACTTCCAGTTGTGCGTACCTCCGGTAACCAATCAAAACTAGTTGAAAGCCAAGCAAAGCAAGTTCACTTTTTTTTTTTTTTTGCATTTAGTGCAAGATTTAGTAAAAACATAGCACCATGGGTCCCAAGAATATCAGCAAGGATGGTAGCAAGAAGAAGAGGGAGCCGATTTCAGTTTGTTTTTTGAAGCAGCTGGTGCCAAGAGTAATCATGAAATAAGGTTTAATGTCTGTTTTACTTTCGATTGCTTTTCATATGCAAAAACATGATATGTGTTGGAAAATTTTAATATTGGTATTTAGTGGCTGGAACAGATTATCAGAGGAACAGAGGAACCCAAGAGGAACGGTGAGGCTACAGGGAGCAGAGGTAAAGAAGGTGCAGGACTTTAAGTACTTAAGGTCAACGGTCCAGAGCAACAGAGAGTGTGGAAAGGGGGTGAAGAGGCGGGTACAGGCAGGTTGGAATGGCTGGAGAAAAGTTTCAGGTGTGTTGTGCGATAAAAGAGTATCAGCAAGAATGAAAGGAAAGGTGTACAGGACAGTGGTGAGACCAGCAATGCTCTACGGCTTAGAGACAGTGGCTCTGAAGAAAAGACAGGAGGCAGAGTTGGAGGTAGCGGAGCTGAAGATGTTGAGGTTCTCCTTGAAAGTGACAAGGATGGATAGGATCAAAAATGAGTTCATCAGAGGGACAACCCATGTTAGATGTTTTGGAGATAAAGTCAGAGAGGCCAGATTGAGGTGGTTTGGACATGTTCAGAGGAGAGATTGTGAATATATCGGTAGAAGGATGCTGAGGTTTGAACTGCCAGGCAGGAGGTCTAGAGGAAGACCAAAGAGGGGATTTATGGATGCAGTGAGAGCGGACATGAAGTTAGTTGGTGTGAGAGAAGAGGATGCAGAGGATAGGGTTAGATGGAGGCAGATGATTGGCTGTGGCGACCCCTGAAAGGGAACAGCCGAAAGACAGAAGAAGTGGTTGGAACAGATTATCGCCTTAAGAAGTCGAGAAATGCAAATTCATTTTTACTTTGGTCATTTGCCAAGTCCCAACCACTATAAAGCTGTTCCCAGGGCACAATAGGCTAACATGTGCTTCCTTAGAGCCATTTTAATGACCTCATGATGCACCACTGAGCATTTTCTTAAAGGTGTTCTTCAACATAAATGAGCTCATGCCAATAATTGGGAGGAAATATTAGTAAAAATCTTCTTAATTTTTTTTTTTTTTGTGTGTGTTAAAGCCAATTACACAAACAAGCCAATTACACTGTCCCCCTATTATGACCTCATATAAGATCAGGCCCTCCCCCTGGCTTGCTGCATTTTACGTTTACATTTTCAGCGATTGGCAGACGCCCTTATCCAGAGCGACTTACACTTCATTTCATCATACATTTGAGTAATACAGGGATAGGGGCCTTGCTCAAGGGCCCAACAGGGGCAACTTGGTGGTGTGGGCATTTAAACCTGGGACCTGCTGATTAGTAGTCCAATACCTTAACCACTGAGCTACCGCTGACTTGTTGCACCAGCGCTGCTGCTCTCAGGGGTGGGTCGGCTTGGCAGTACCTCATTTACATAGACACTGAAACCACATGATTGGACGAGGAGTAAAATAAAATGAGTTTGTAATGTAAAAAACGTGCTAAGGTGCGTTTCAGCTCCATAATTAAGTGTTAACTGGTAACTAAAAGAAGTAGTAACATATGGGACCTTTAATGTAAGCAATAATCAAAATGGGATAAATTGGAGTTTTTCCACACCTGGGCAACGAGAGATGGTCAGCATTCAATACACACTAAGGATATCTTGTACATCAGCTGCATTCGGCGTGGTACTCTTTATTTCTCAAATGAAGAACTCAGACATACCAACAACTTTGGGGAGTTTTTGTCTGCGCAGTGGGATTCTGGGAAGCTTGGTGCTGATTCGGCTAAATCGCCCACACAGGATCCTCTTGGCCTTCTTACTGCTGGTGGAGTTCTCCCGGTTTGAACTGCAAGCACAAGATGTGTGTTGAGGACGAAACAAATCAGCTCTACACTTCAGGCAGCTGTGTGTTCTGCATCTGTGTGGTCCAACAGTCTGAGGCCAATGAGCTTTTTATTACATTAGTTACAAAATATGTAAGTAAAAAAAAAAACAGCTCCTTTCTTCCGTCAGTGCGAATTATGCTGAAGATGAGAGTCAAATACTTTGGGAATAAAAAACAAAACCAAAACTTAGAGCTATTCTCTTAAATGGAAAGAAAATTGACGGTTGGGTTGGTTAATACAGCAATTCAAAAACAATTAGGAATGATTTTTAAATCTTAAAAGGCCGGGAGGATAAGATAAGACAATACAACATTCGGCCTTCCATAGTTACAGCTTTGCATCTGACTTTTAGTGAAGACACTGGGGACTTGTCGTCAGGCGTCACTATACTACAACTGGCACTACAGTCAGAACGAATGAATTCAACAGCCTGTAGTGCTTAAGTGAGATGGAACGGTTCAGATCTGGGTTGGATTAGACAGCCGTCATTACCGTACCTACTGCGGTCTTTGTTGCTACAGAGGCAGCAGCAGCAGAGAAGAGAGAGCAGGATGAGCAGCAGTAAGGACACCAGCATGCCTGCAGCGATCACGCCCATCCGCTGGTTAGGATCTGAGGAAAGACGGGAAGGAATAAAACTTCAGGGACTTGCATGATTAATAGCAGGGATTGGACAGGAATTGGTTTAAGTGCTGGCTATGAGAAAAACTTTTTTGGAACGCTTAAGAGCAACAGTGACAAAGCACGTGTAGTCGAAAGTAATTATGATTTACACACACATCTGCGATTAGGTGATTTGTACAGTATGTTTAATATGTAATTGGTTAAGATTGTTATTGTCTACAGGAAAGTTTTACCACCGGTTTGATTTACAGAAAAAAGAAGCTCCCATAACCTATACGTCCTACACTATCCCGACCGGTCTCTGCCGCTTACTTTGTTTTCCTAATTACCTATCTACGCTCACACTCTGTCGCTCCCTGTTTCTCTTTCTCTCTCTCTCTCGCTCCGAGAAGCTGCACTCATTCTTGCTAAAACAGGAAGGGAGCCAAAAAACACAGCCATAAAAATCAGACACCACTCTGGAAACGCCATCAGGGCAGCCACGCTAAAGCCTGCAGCTGTCTACTATACTGACCTACATAGGACACACACACACACACACACACACACACACATGGACAACGCACGTTACTACCAACAGCTGTGTTTCATTCAGCCGTAAAACTTTGTTTTCAGTGTAAGGAAAAGTCCCATGTTTGACTTTTCAGGCTATAGTATCTGTGATGCAGGGACACTTCAGCTTCAAAGTAAAGATAAACTGTGCGATTGCTGTTGTGACCCATATTAACAACAATAACAACAACAAAAATCACAACAACAAAAGTAAACACACAATAGCAAATTTAAAAACAACTAATTAGAAATCAAAACAAATTATATATATATATATATAAATATATATATATATATATATATATATATATATATAAAAGAACTCATGACAAAATAAAAACATAATAAAAAGTGTTAAGAAAAAGGAAAGAAACAAAACCAATGTCATAACAGCAAATTCTGTAAACATACCATCAAATTCCGTAAACATTTTTAGAAACAGAACGCGGAAAAAAACAAAACAAAAGAAACATAACATCAAATGATAAAAGAAATAAACAACAACAACAAATTTAGAAACATCAAACAACAAAAACTACAGAAGCAAATTCAGACAAACAAAAACAAATAACACAAAAACAGCAAAATAGACACTATCAAATCTAAAAACACATGAACTTTAAAATCATAACAAGTAAAACCAAAGGCACAGCAAATTCAGAAGTGATACCCAAACTTGAAACTCAAAACGCAACAGTAAATTTGGGCTTAATAAGAAAAAACGTTGCAACGAATCCAAAAACATAATATTCAGTCCCTCATCGTCTACACTGCTTTACCCTGTATACAGGATGATGTGGGGCTTGGAGCCCATCCCAGGAGACATGGTGTACGAGGTGGGGTACACCCTGGACGGGGTGCCAATCCATCACAGCGCACACGCACATACACACTCACATGTTCATTAACACGCTACGGTCAATTTCGGATCACCACTTAACCTAATTTGTCTAATTAATTAAAATGTCTTTGGACTGTGGGAGGAAACTCACAAAGCACAGGGAGAACATGAAAACTCCATGCACACCATCCCAGAGGCGGGAATCGAACCCGGACCCTGGAGGTGCTACACTGCTCAAGACAAACAGCAACAAAAATAAAACCTGATATTAAAATAAAAACTAAACAAATTCTAAAAGAAAAAAAAGAAACAAAACCAAAACAACAGATTTGGAAACATGAAAGCAGAATTTAAACATCACATTAAAGTAAACATGACGTTACATTTAGAAACACAACCTCAACTTTAGAAACACTATCACATTTATACAGTATCTCACAAAAGTAAGTACACCCCTCACATTTTTGTAAATATTTTATTATATCTTTTCAAGGGACAACGCTAAAGATATGAAACTCTGATAGAATGTAAAGTAATAAGTGTACAGCTTGTATAATGTAAACTCAAAAGTGAGTACACCCCTAAATGAAAATTCAAAACTGTGCCCAGTGTCAATATTTTGTGTGGCCACCATTATTTTCCAGCACTGCCTTAACTCTCTTGGGCATGGAGTTCACTAGAGCTTCACAGGTTGCCACAGGAATCCTCTTCCACTCCTCCTTGATCACGTCACAAAGCTGGTGGATGTTAGACACCTTGTGCTCCTCCACCTTCCGTTTGAGGATGCCCCACAGATGCTCAATAGGGTTTAGGTCTGGAGACATGCTTGGTCAGTCCAGCACCTTTACCCTCAGTTTTTTCAGCAAGGCAGTGGTTGTCTTGGAAGTGTGTTTGGGGTCATTATCATGTTGGAATACTGCTCTACGGCCCAGTTTCCCAAGGCAGGGGATCATGCTCTTCTTCAGTATGGCACAGTACATGTTGGCATTCATGGTTCCCCTTAATAAACTGTAGTTCCCCAGTGCCGGCAGCACTCATGCAGCCCCAAACCATGACACTCCCACCACCATGCTTCACTGTAGGCAAAACACATCTGTCTTTGTACTGTACTTCTCACCTGTTTGCCACCACACACGCTTGACACCATTGCGGGCTTTCTTGTGCACCATCTTCAGAAGAGGCTTTCTTCTGGGACGACAGCCATGCAGACCAATTTGATGCAGTGTGCGGGATATGGTTTGAGCACTGACAGGCTGACTAGGCCATCTTCGTGTAGAGCAATAATTCTTTCTTTTAGATCCTCAGAGAATTCTTTGCCATGAGGTGCCATGTTAAACGTCTAGTGACCAGTATGAGAGTGTGAGAGCGATAACACCAAATTTAACCCACCTGCTCCCCAAGGACACCTGAGACCTTGTAACACTAATGATTGGCCTGACAACGGGAAGGGAAAAGGGCTAATTGGGCACAATTTGGGCAGTTTTATTTAGGGGTCTACTCACTTTTGTTGCCAGCAGTTCAGACAGTAATGGCTGTGTGTTGTAAATACGACAACAAAACAAAAATACAACTCTAAATTTGGAAACAGCAACTAAAGCAGCGCCACCAAATCTGCAAGCGCAGCAACATAAAAACACCAAAAACACAACCGCTGTAACTCAGAATAAAAAACTGAACATTGACTCTTGTTGTTGGTTGGCTACAGCGTGTATCAGCCTGAGAGACGGAGAGGACAGGGAGGTGGAACCTTAAAGGAAGCTAAAGGGATCTCGGTGATTTTAATTATGCTTATTTTTCATCAAGGGGTTTGAGATGCTGTTTTTAGACAAGTTCCCTATTATTATGCAACGGCTAAAAAGTCACCTAATGGAAGCTGGGTTACTTTATAAAAATTAAAATAAAACTCCACTCTATAATAACACACTTTAGGTAGTCTAGCTAGATGCCAGAATTGTAAATCTTTTCTGGGTGTTTTGCATCCATGGGCCATCGTAGACTCACAACACTGCTAATTCAGTCCGATTTGTTTTCCTCCTCTGTCCCAATAAACCCACAGAAACGTTGACTCACGTGTACTGAAATAAACCTTCCAATTTCTGCGTCAGCGTTCTCCTCATCACTAGGAACAGCGGCTAGAACCTCGGGATGATTTTCCATTTTTCTTACGTGATAGTTACCTTGTCTTTTTTTTTTTCCACAGGTCACTTAAGGATTATTAAGGACACAGGGTGACATGAGACCTTCGTAAATGGATTGACGAGAACTGACATAATCCTACAGAATGAGTTGTTATAGCAACATCAATGTAACTGTGGACCAATATTACATGTTCATACCATAGAAACACATTCATTATGTTCATAGGGCTGCATGACACCTTAATAAGCCTTTTATGAGAACTGACACACATTACAGAATGATTTATAAAAGGTCTCAGTTGCAATAAAGGCATCAAATATAACCGGCATGACACCTAAGGCTTTTATAGAAACTGACCATTATTTACAAAGATCTTATTTTTTTTCGTAAATGAATATAAATATGTTATAACTATTACACCACGAGTCAATATTACATTATCATTAGGTTTCTATCTTTTTAATTCAATTTTCAAACAGATCTTTTTATGAAAACTGACATAAATATAAACTATTTATGATGATTTCAGTTGTCATAAGGATATCAACTTTTTTTTTTCTTTCTTTCTTTACACAAATCTATTATTTCCCATTTATCTCATTCCTTTCTTCCAACATTTATATTTTGTATTCATATTCGCCTTCCTTCCTTTCTTCCTTCTTTGATCTATATTCATACTTCTTTCCTTGTATGTCTATCAATTTATCTTCTTTCTTGCTCTTTAATTTTTTCCATGCATTCCTTCCATATTTATCTTATTTTATCTTCTTTCTTTCTATTGTTTTTAAATAATATTAGATCTTTCTTACATTTTTCTTTCTATTTCTTTATTTCATTCTTTTTTCCAGATTTTTATTCCACTTTATTTCTTTTATTTATCTTCTTTCATTACCTTTTCTTTTCTGGTTCCATATTTATATTTTTCATTTCTTTCTTTCTTTTTCTTTCTTCTTTCTTTTTCACTTATATCATATACTGTATTTATATAATTTTCTATTTGCCTTCTTTCCTGCTTGAATCATTTTCTTTATTTTTTATTCCTTTCTTCCTTCTTCTGTGATTTGTATTCTTTCTTTTTTACATAGTTAAATAATTTTCCATCTTTCTTTCTTTCTTTCATCCATTTTTTCTTGATATTCTTTATTGTTTTCCCTTCATCCCTTTATTCTTTCCTGCTTTCCTTATTTTCTTTCTTTAGAAAATATTTACAGTAACTGGTTCATTCACACATTCCTCACTGATCAGTTTAGACTCTACCCAACAACCTTTTTTAATTATCGCTACTTGATGCACAGTTTGAAACATCTGAACTTTTTTAAACACTTGCAGCTGACCCAGTCTGCCCTGCGCACTAGAAAACACACCACGTCCTTCGTTTCCCTTGACGCAATGGAAAAAAAACAAGCGATGTGAGACCCCACAACTATGTCTCAAGCCTCCAAGAATACTCCTGAGTCTCCAAAACAAACGTCATACCAAAGTGTCCCAGGCTTATTTATCTTATTTTCTCACAGATTCAAAGTGAAAGAGAGAGAGAGAGAGACGGGAGGCTTTTTTTCTTACACAGATTACAGTCTCCAGACACAGGGTCGCAGTTTTTATCGTGGCAAGGACACGTCTGTGCGCAGTTCACCCCAAAGTGGCCGGACTCACAGGTCAGGTTGCAACTGAAATAAAACAAACAAAAGAGAAAAAAACAGTCAGAGAAAAGGATTGCACTTTGGTCAAGGATGCGTCTACAGTACATCAGCCAGACCCTCATAATAAGAACGTATATAAAAAATAAGAACGTATATTTCTACAGTATATATTACACTGTTTGTGTTTTGCTTTTATGGAAGATAAAATCAAATAAAAACATCTGCACCTGGTATAACCCCAGAACAGACATACAATCATTTTACACATCGTTGATTGATTATATGGGAATTGCAGAAACTACGAAAACAGCAGGAGAACGAGAGAAACCCCTTATTTTCTCCACTCCATGTGACCCACGTGAGATTGTTTAATGATGGAATTTAAAAGCTGCTACAATAAACCTTTTTTACTCTGCCAAACCTGGCAAACCTGCCTCATTTCATAACATTCAATAAAGGTCCAACTTTAACAAACATACTGGGTGATTTGTACCAACCAGCCATTTCAGATAAGCTGGAGAAAAACACTAATTCGCTTTTTTTTTTTTTTAAATAATCTTTCAACGCAATTAGGTGCTAAATGTCCCAGTCCGGATGTTTTCAGATCTCTTTCACACGCTTCCTTCATCTATCCCACCGAAGGAACGGCTCCGTACTGGATTTGCTCATTTAGAAGCTCTCGTTGTTTTTGTGCCTGTTTCTTCTCTAAAGAAACAGGCACAAAAACAGAAAATACTGTAGGATAGAAAAAGGTCTGTTCACATGCGCTTTAGCAACAAACATCCTGGCTGAGGTCATAATCTGTTAATGTGCTGAGTCGCATTGTGAAACCACAAGCTTTCGTGGAATGCAGCGTCTCTACGCCTCTGGAGCCGTGGAAAAACATGCACATATTATGAAATAGCAATAAATGTTTAGGGATTTTATGATGGAAGAAAAGCCTTTAGTAAATCTTAGGCTACATTCCTACTAGATGGTGCTCACCATGTGTACGAAAAGGATCTGATGAATGCTGAACTGTTCTGACGTTCATTTCTCATTACTTCACTCACTCTCACTGATCGTCTATACCGCTTTTTCCTGGTCGCGGGGGGCCTGGAGTCTATCCCAGGAGGCTTTCGGCACGAGGCGGGGTACACTCTGGACAGGGTGCCGAAGTAGCATGCCTAAGTAGCATGTCTTTGGACTGAGGAAACCGGAGTACCTGGAGGAAACCCACCAAGAACGCGGAGAACATGCAAGCTTCATGCACACACGGGTGGGAATTGAACTCGGACCCTGAAGGTGCAAGGCCACAGTGCTAACCAATACGCCACTTCAAACTGAATTTGCCAATAACGTTGGCAGGCTAATAATGTTGTCTTATCGTTATTGTCGCTAGGCTATTACATTGTAGAAACGACTAGCTATATAATTTATTACTGTTTAATAATTCATGGTGATTTGCTACCTATATTATTAACTTCCCAGATTGTGGATATTAATTGAGGCCACAATTGACAGTGTAATTTGGATGACTGAGGAAAATGCTTTCATGAAATCTAGAAGTGATCACACAAGACGGAGTGCTGTTGTGATGAATATCAGCATGGCTGTGATGCACAAGGGTGCAGACGATACCGTATCACTGATATGAGCTGTGTCATGCTAATATTCAACACAACAGCATGACCTCAAATGTGATATTGCTTTTATACAACAGTTTCACAAACACCATCTATTATCAAGAGATTATGATTTGTTTGTTTCATTAATAGAGCGATTTGATTAAGAATCAGCCTTGTGTTAGAAGCTAGTTCACTTTGTAGCCATAAATAAATGTACGTTCAGAGGCGATTCGCAAGGACGCGTGATTACAGAATTCAACCTGCATTGTGAGGATCCTGCAGTCCGGCATGTATATTTATCTGTCCATTGGTCTAAAACCAGACATCTGGCACTATAACGTGCTCTATTTTGGGAGTCCACCATTTAGATATTTAACACTTATGAAAGTGTAGTGGAGAATATACAGTGCTCTTATGAAATACCACAATTCACCACAAAAAGGTGGTGTCCAAACAATAGAGGTTACAGAATACCCACAATGGCAGTATTACTTGAAAACAACTCCTCACCCATACACTGGACTATAAGGGGTGGTTTGGGACACTTCCAAAAAAGACATGGCGAGACATTTACAATAGCGTTTCTGTGATGGAATGTAAATGTACTGTAGCAGCTCAAAACGATAGGTTTAAGAATGATTTGCTAGAATCGCAGACTTCTGGCCTTTTATACTCTTGACTCCCCAAGGTACAGAATGTTGCCTTTTTTCAGCATTCCTTTCTTATTCTCAGAACCAAACTCTAATATCGTGTGCTTCTCCTTACTCTTAATACCACCTATAAGTCTTGATCAAGCTCTTCAACCAGTAAGAAGTTTGGCAGAAGAGTAATAACCAGGGGTGCTCATACTCTATGACAGTCTTACTAGGATATACTGTACATACAACGTAGTTGTAGTGTATAAATCCCTCTCATGAGGACAGTCTGATCTCAGGAGGCAATGTTCATGAGACTCCTAACTGAGAGCCAAAGATGCAAGGCTGTCCTCATGTACATATGCTGGAAAGGGCCATTGATATTCTCACACTTATAATATATATATTTGGGCATTTGGCAGATGCTCTTATTCAGAGCGACTTACATTTTTATCTCATTACACATCTGATCAGTTGAGGGTTAAGGGCCTTGCTCAAGGGCCCAACAGTGGCAACTTGGTGGTTGTGGGGCTTGAACCTGGGATCTTCAGAACCATAGTCCAATGCCTTAACCACTGAGCTACCCCTGGCCCTTTTCTGCTGGGGGGAGAACTGGACATGAAAGTTACTGGAATAGCTACTGGAGATTGGCATACCAAGCTAATAGGTGGGAATTACTATCAGAAATTGAAAGACAGGAGACCCAGCTTATGGGTTGAGAATTTGCTATTGGAAACAGGGAGACGGAATTAACTACTGGAAATGTAGAGACCCAGCTAGGAGGTGGGAATTAGCTATTGGACATTGGGAGACCTAGCTTGTGGGTGGGAATTAGCTATTGGAAAGTCAGAGACCCAACTAGGGAGTGGGAATTAGCTACTGGGAATTCAAGGAACCAGCTAGGAGACAGAAAGTATCTATCAGAAATTCAGAAATTGACCTAGCAGGTGGGAATTAGCTATTGGACATTGGCAGACCTTTGGAAATTTGGAGGACCCAGAAAGTCAGGAATTACCTACCGGAATTGGCTGGTTGAAATTCAGAGACTTAGCCCGTGAGTGAGTTTTAGTTACTGGAAATTGGGAGACCCTGCTGGTGAGTGGGTATTTGCTATCAGATATTAGAAACTGAGAGACTTAGATAGTGGGTAGAAATGAGCTGTTGGTAATTAAAACTGTACAGCATGGGAATTAGTTTTGGTTGACTGACTTGGGAAAAAGATACGACTATATGATATATAAATGAAAAGCTTTACAACTGCATGTCACAGAGCATAAAAAAGAAAACTCAGACACTTACAAAGTCCCATAAAAGCCCGGATCACATAGGCACTCTCCAGTAGCGAAGTGACATTCTCCATTAAAGCAATGGCTGCAGTCATTCTCGCAGTTCTCCCCATAAGTGCCATTGGGACAGCGGACCTCACAGCTATAGAAAGAAAGATGTTATAATTTATTTCTCCCAGGCAATAAACCAAAAATGAGAAAAATAACCCCAAACACAACAATTGCAACAGCAAAATATTAGTTTGTACCGATCTCCGATCCAGCCGGGATTACAGTGGGAACACTTCCCATCGATGCGGTTGCAGTAATGCCCGTCTTTACAGGGTGGACACTCGTCTTGGCAGTTCTCTCCAAAAAAGCCTGGTGCACACATCTGATCACATTTAGTGCCATTCCAGCCTCTCTCGCATGTAACGCACCGTCCTTCTGTGACCTTGCATGGTTGCTGACCCTTACAGTGACCACATCTGCAAAAAAGAGGAGATTTAGAATGTCACACTGGCAAAAAGAAAACTCAAAATCCAGCTGGTCCAATGTTGTTCTATTTGTCCCAGTCATGCAGCCATATTTTCTAATGCATTCAAGCTTAAATGTGCAAGCAAAATCAATATTGGGAAACAAAATTTCCTTACTTGTTCCTGCAGTTCTGCCCATAGAACCCAGCAGGACATGGCTCCCTACAGAATTTGCCCCTGTAGCCCGGTTTACAGGTGCAGGAGCCGTCAGCCTGGTTGCATTTTCCATGCACGCACTGACAATAGCGTTCACAATTCGTACCCCACAGACGGTCACGGCATTGGCATCGACCGGTGAACTGCTCGCACGGTGAGTTATTGCAGGCACACTGGGCACCACAGTTGCGGCCATACCACCCCGGAGCGCAAAGGCAGCGTCCTGTGGCCTGGTCACACACTGAGTTCAAGCTGCAGTAGCAGTTGTTGCTGCAGTGCGGGCCCCAAAATCCAGTATGGCACGTGCACTTGCCAGTTTCCTGATCACACTTGCCTTTTTGACATGGGCATGGTTTCTCGCAGTTCTCGCCCCAGCGGTTTGGGTGGCATGTGCACTTGCCCGTTACATCATCGCACTTGCCATGAGGGTGACACATGCATTTGCCTTTGCAGTCAGGACCCCAGAATTGAGCAGGACACTCTGTAGGGGAACGAAGATGTTTTCATTTAATACAATTTTTACAGCATGGATAAACCCATATCCTTTGTTAAATGCACTTAGAGTGACTTTAATGATGTTTCTCTTGAACCATACTCAAACATTTTAACAAAATGACATTATAAGAAGTCTCAAATCCGTTTTAGTTAAGATAATCATTAAACTGCATATTTTATACATTATTTAAGTAAATAATAGAGCAAAAACATGAATAAAAACACGAAACAGAATTAGTTTTGCTCTTTTATGGCTTTGGATGCTACTGAGAACATCTGCACCATCCATCATCATTTGCTAAGAATGCTTAAAATGTTGTGTAAGAAGGAAGTAATAACACAGCACGGTCTCTTACTGGTGTCACAGCTCGCTCCAAAATATCCATGGCGGCAGCGGCACTCGTTTGGACGGACGCACACCTCGTTCTCCTTGCAAGTGAAATTGCCCTCACAGAGAGCTGGTAAAAAGGAAGCATGGTCAGAATGAGATTAGCTTTTTGATGCACATCAGTATTTTGAGAATGGTGATTTTTTTTTTTTTTCATATTTTTTGCACAAAATTCCAGTTTTTGGGGAATGTGCCTACAATGCTAATGGTGGAGAATTAGCTTTAGAGAAATACAAGTTAGGGGATCCATCTAGCCATCTATCTGGCCAATAAAAACTATTATATTGGCCAGTGATTTAGTTCTGAGCCTTTGGTTTCTCCATACTTGCAGAAGTTTAAAGCCAACAAAAAAATGGTACTTAACCAACTAATACAGTTCATCTGTCATATTAAACCACGCAGAAAAAACCCAGCAGGAATGTTTAGGTGTCAAAAAGTTGTGGGAGCACTAATTTTCCACCATTATGGATGTTGGAACAACGTTGGTATTAGGCTGTTGTTTTCAGTTTGATTTATGAAGCTTTGATAATTTAAGATTAGAATATCGATAAATACATAATGATGGGATAGCATACGCAAACCCCCTAACATAATGTTGCAAAAACAGTTTCAAAATAAAATTAATACCAAACCAATGGACTGAGTGGGAGTCAAACTCCAGTCACTGGAGCAAAAGCGCTGTATGTTCACCACTATGTTCTCCCTTTTCTTTTTGCTACCGTCCTTGCTAACATTTTTGGGACCCATGATGCTATGTCTTTACTAAACTTTAAAAAAAAAAAAAAAAAAAACACGCTTCACTTTGCTTTTTCCTGATGCAAACAAGTTTTGAACGACTCCTTGACATACGCGCAACTTAGCTGACATTCGGTTTGGCTCAGTTCAGTCACTCATATACCAAGGCAAATTTCTTGCCAAATTTCAGTCCTTAAGGTGAAAATTTGTGAGGCGGGGCGTTCGTATGCCAAGGTAACACTGTACGTATAGTAACATATGCCACCAAAAATACCTGATATCTGAAATTTACCAAAATATTAAATCGAAAAGGATACAAATGATTAAAAATAACCCACTTTGCGTCTAAGATCTGTTCTGTGAAGGTGGACGTGATGCAGTTTGGACGCTGTGCGAACATCTTATTAGATTAGAGTAATTTGATAGCTAAAACACAACTCACGGCAATATTTCCAAAAGAAAATAAAACAGAGAGGCAGCATTACAAGACTAAACGATGTATGATATTAGACCCGATGTGTGGGAAGCTGTTCTGTCCATTCCAGTCTCTGATCGGAATCCTAAACCCATTTAGAAACTTAATGGGCCGTGGATGTGGTGCGAATGGAAGTTATTTAAGATAGTACTACAAATAATGATCAAATTCTGTTGTCTTGTGGTTGTATTTGCAATGTTGTTTCGGGTCGTTCATTTAATGTTATCTCAATGTTATTTTTACAAAAAAACATGTTTTAATGTAAATAAATAACATTAATCACAATGTTGCTGCAACTATAGTGCAAGAAATGGAAAAAAATTAAATAAAATAAAAAACCGTAAACACTAAATGGTCTGGTAAGATGCTAAATATTTTCTGTTAAAAGCTCAAACTAAATAAATAAATGGACCCACATAAATATTGAGGTTTAATTTTGTAACAAGAACAAACAAAAAACAAAAAAAACACAACAACAAAACGGAATTTACAGTCACAATTACAGAATCAACAAACATAGAGTAAATTCTTTAAAATGTATTATTTGTTTATATTTAAAAAAAGGAAAAATCACAATTCTTTTATTTTATTCTAGCTTAATAAGTGTTTATTTCACTTTTTATAGCAATTTTATTCCTGTTTTTAAGCACTGTCCAATTCATGCATTTAAACTTTTATCTATTTGATGTTGCAAATTTGTTTAATTTAAACTGAAAAAAGAAGTTCCATGTGCTCCTTTTTATCCCAATTTTTAGTTTTTGTACTGTACGTGCAGTTAATAAAAATGATCATGCCATCTTAAAACCACAATCCAGGGTTTCCAATGACTGTTTTATTCACTTTATATTCACACAGACTGTATTTCGCTTCGATCTCTGTCCAAATATAACTCCAGCGTGAGCCAGAATGACGCCACCATTTGAGATTTTTTGGGGGGATTGTATATGTACAGTATGTGCCACAAGTTTTAAGTTGACTAAATATAGTATTTTTCTTACGTGTTAAACACTCGTCCCCTTGTTGTGCCCATCCACTGCAACATGCAAACCCTGAAGACCTAGAGAGAGAGAGAGAAAAAGTTCTTAAATATTGGAATAAATTATATTACAGGGTCATATTATCATGTAATACCATGCACAAGTACTATTAAATGAATACAAGAGTTGACAGTGTGGCAGCAAAAATCACCAACCACCCTTGACGTCTACATCTCCTCCTGTCATACTCTATTTAATTATACAGCAGCTGTGAATGTCATCAGCATCTTAACACAACGTTACATATCATTATACACATCATTACTATGCCACTCGAGATATAATCCTACATGCTTAGAAAACATAGAAGCCTTTCAGAGATCTTCAGTTCTCCTTACAACAAATGTCTGTGACAGAACCCTTCATTATTCACCGACTTGTTAATCGAGGAACCCTTGAGGAACCATTTCTTATAATTACTGAACATTTGTACCACAAATTAAACAAAAACTAATTTCTGCATTCTTATAATCAATAGTTCTTCAAGGATTAATGGGGAAATAAACTTGTCATAAAAACAACCTTTAGCCTGACTAATAAGTAATTCAGGGTTTGTTCTATACACTAAATCCTGATTTATGCTTCTGCATCAAGACTACGCAGAGCCTACACCAGAGGCTATGCCAGTGGCCTACAGAGTTGTGAACATAAAGCACAGTGAGGTCAATAAGTATTTGATCACCCTGTGATTTTGTTCAGTTGCTCTTTTTTCACCATGCTGCTTGGCAATTGCCCCGTAGCCCTTTCCAGCTTTGTGAAGGTCTACAATTGTGTCTCTTGTGTCTTTTGACAGCTCTTTGGTTTTGCCCATGTATCTACTTAGACTTTGGCTGATTGTGGGGTGCACAGGTGTCTTTACGACAGCTAACGACCTCAAACCGGGGCTACTAATTTAGAATCATGAGCAGAGTGTAGCTGGACTATTTAAAAGCAAAATAACAGGTCTTTAAGGGTCAGAAATCTGGCTGATAAGCAAGTGATCAAATACGTATTTGACACAGTAATAATACAAAAAACTATTTTAAAAAATCATACAATGTGATTTCCGGATTTTTCTTTTTAGATTCTGTCTTTCACAGTGGAAATGCACCTATGCTGAAAATTGTAGACCCCTCCATGATTTCTCAGTTCCAATACTTGGAAAAGTTCCAATACTTATTGACCTCACTGTAACTGCACTGGTGTGTCTGCAGCACACCGCCGAACCCCTAGTTCCTGAGTGTCCTCGTCACTAGTTAGTGACGTCATTAGTGTTTTATTTTTTACGTACTACCAACAATGGCAAATAAAACCAAGCAAATCTTGTTGGAATTGCAGCTAAAAGATGTTGAACACTATATGCTTTTATGGCCAATCTCTCACCAAGAATTGTCTGCCTTCTTGCTTTCGTTGTAGTGTGGCAAAGATGAAGTGTGCAAATATACATATTTAGTTAATGTACATATATTAACTCCTTGATCCTGTTTTCTCTCCACAATTTGGTCCATGTTCATTAAACTTTTAATTCAATTCAAAAATGAGAGTTGTAAAAAAAAGAAAAAAAAAAGGTTTACGCTGATAAAAAACATGAGTTATTTAAGGGTTTAATATGAGTTCTTACCTTCCAAAAAGGCTTCTCCTTTACATTTTGGTTTCTGATAGGAAATGTCTTTTTAAAGAATTGAAGGTTCTGTATGGGCAAGAGTATGTTGGATAATATGGTGGTTTTATTTTTTCCAAAAAAAGGGTTCTGTTTAGTGCTGATAGAGAACCTTTAGACCTGTCTTTAGACCCTTTATAGATTCAATCAAAGAGACATAAAGCTGATACAGTATGTTGAATATATAACGAAGTAATGAACAGTCTTAAGCTGTCTTTAATTGCTCATTGGAAAATTAAGGAGCCTTGTCCTCTTTGGAACTGTTTGTTGTACACTATTTAAGGGTTCCCTGAAAGTAATCTTTTAAAAATTGAGTATAATATATTACACGTTTCATACAGACACCCAAGCCCATTTTCCACCACGGCGGTTCCAGAGCTGGTTCGGAGCCGGTGCCCAATTTTGAACCAGTTCTTTGCTTTCAGGCAGCCAAAGCACCGACAATCAGACAGAAAAAAACACTTTGCCTGGACAGAACAAAGAACCGCTTACGTCAGGGGCTGGAGGCGGGATTATCACGACCAACTAAACGTTTGTGACCAAACAGATGAGTCTTTTAAAAAGCTGATCACAAAGCCATGTGAAGTTCGGCATGGTTGTTACTGTGTTTGCCGTTAGCTTTGCCACTAGCACTAGCATGCCCACCATCATTGCCCCAGCATTGTCTGTCGTTTTTCAAGCATCAAGTTCCACTCGCTGAATGTGCATGGGAACAACTGCAGTGGGCTCTCAGCCACGGCATGTCATCGAATGTTGAATGTACTACATTTAAGGCTTCGGTCAGAGGGACTTATTTTTCCACTTGAAGCCATGAGTACTACTTAAGCTCCATGACATTAAAATAAATACAAAAGCACAAAATACAAGTGTTGATTATTTGATCTGTCTATTAATTGACAGCCATTCACTATCACAGATGTTCTTGGCTTTGAAACCATGTTAACAAATGCTTTAATGTTGACAAAGCTATAAAACTAACTAATCAGGAATACATTTGCTTTTCACAACCTTCATAATTGAAAAAAAAAAAATATTTTCTGAAAAGGCTAGCATGTGCAGATGTTGCTGTTTCTCCGACCCAAATCTGCCCCTGTGTGATCCTTTTCGACATCTCGTAGCTTGTGTGGTTCGCACAGAATATACGAGACGTCTGGCTACCATCTGTGGCTTCTCTCAAACACGATGGCGGATGCTTCAAATAACACTCACATACAACAGTAACACAGATGGACATCCACACATGCACACAGCAAATGCTTGTTTCTTAGCGAGCCCTTATTCTGTTAAGCAGCTGCCCCCGTAAACTACGCAGCGCCGTTTGAAGTTTAATGGGCGCTTGGGATCGTGCGACGATGACGGAGGGGTTCAGTATAAGGCCACATACTGATGAGATTAGTTTCACTGGTCCCTGTCCCAGACCTCATTGTCAAATAGACTGAACAAAATGTCCGGAAAAACTCTTTGTGGGAGATCCAAGCCAAAGAAGGAATACCGAGAACAGTGTTTTCTGAGAGAAAACTAGACATCTTGAAGAAGTTCCAATTCTCCATTCCTCTTTTAAATCTCTCAATGTCTCCTGTCCTCATACTACTGTTCATCTTCTGTCATTTAAGATAACACCCAGACACTAAAATCAATCCTGACTCTAAAATGAAGCATGGACCTATTTTTGTCCTGTTGCTTCTGGACAGTCTTAAATCCTCCACGCACAAACCTTTGGACCTACTGTATCACTATTCCCAGTTATGATCTCATTAGTGACCAGGTTTTTTTGTCTGGCCAATCTTTTGACAAAAATAAAGCCTTTCCAAGCAACATATACACCAATCAGCCCCAACACTAACACCATCACCACCACCTGGGGAATTGAAAGCATTGATTATCAATTATGTGCCAGAGACCAAAGGCCAGCCAGTCCAGTACGATCCGATAGAAAAACCAATGTACACAAATTGCTGAAATAAAATTAATGCTGGCCATAACAGAAAGGCACCAGGACACCCAGTGCACCACAGACTGCTGCATATGAAGCTAAGAGTTCAGGGTTGTTAATCTGGGCTCCAAATTTCCCAGATCCCAATCTGACCAGATGTCCATGGAATGCACCTGACAAACGAGTCTGTTCTGCAACACAGTGGCCTTGTGGTTAGCACTGTCTCCTTGCACCTCCAGGGTCTGGGTTCGATTCCCGCCTGTGTATGCATAAATGCTTAGTGGGGTTCCTCCGAGTAATCCGGTTCCCTCTCACAGTTCAAGACATGCTGATTAGGTTTACTGACATTCCCAAATTGCCCATAGTGTGTGAGTGTGTATGTGTATGCCCTGCAATTAATTGCCACCCTGTTCAGGGTGTACCCCACCTCATGCCCTAAGTCTGCTGGGATAGGCTCCAACATCCACCACAACCCTGTATACAGGATAAGGCAGTACAGACGATGAGTGAGTGAGTGAAACAAGACCCCCCCTTTCCGCAACCCACAGCATCTTCTGATAACGTCCTGGTGCCAGAACACCCCTGAGGTCTTGTAGAGTCATGCCCCAGGAGGTGGAGCTGCCCTCATATCACAAGGGGTACCTACACAATATCGGGTATAATGTTTTGCGTTTTTAATGTGAGGGCGGATCAGTATAGTCACCGGGATAATATTTGAGAGTCTTATACAGTATGTTTATTTAAGAGAACAAACTTCCAAAAAGTTTTAAAAGCAACGAGATGAGATATTGTCACTAAATTTACAGCAAGGCCAACTAGACCTGGGCAAAAGAACCTTAACAATGCATACCAGTTTTCTCAACCGGTTTATCATTAATGATAAAAAAAAATCATCTCACTGCGGTTATACTGTATATGCGAAATAGAATTTGAAAGCCAGAACATTTGATTGCTACTTCTTTTATTAAGAGCAGCTTAATGGTTTATTGGTTATTTCTTTGGGAGGAACCTAACTCTAAATGAACTATAACATTTTACTTGTCAGAAAGCGTTCCAAGGAAAACCATTTTTGAGAAGCCAAGACCCCTGAATTAGCCAATAAGCCCTTAAAAACCCTTTGAAGTACCCATTTGAGTCTGGGTAAGTGTGGTACAAATTACAATGTTAATTATTTTCTTCTAAACATCTAAAACTGTCTCCAAGTATAACCCTTGTCGAAGCTAACAATGCTTGGATTTTCAGTGGGAAAAACAATAACTGTGTGTGGTACTAGTCCAAATTATTGTCAATTATATAACATTAGTTCTCAAGTATTTTTTGGTTGTTTCTCTGGGAAAACTCCCATGGGATTGTGGTAGCTCATAGGATAAGGGCTTTGTGTTCGTAATCAGTAGGTTGGTGGTTCAAGCCCCCCACGTAGTTAGCAATGTTGGGCTTTTGAGCAAGGCCATTAACCCAGTCGCTTTCGCCACTTCAGGGGTGACATATCATGGCTGAAGCTGCACTTTGACCCCAGTTGAGATATGTGAAGAAAGTGATTTGTATCTTTTACAAATATAGGCTATACTTAATTTATGAACCATTTGTATTTAGAAACCTACAGCGGAGTTTCCCCAACACAAAGCCTTCCGAGCATTTATTTTTACTCGTAAGTTCCGAGTCATTAATTCTCCAATGAACCATTCATGAACCCTTGTGTTTCAGATTTTGTTGACTGTGTCCACCTTTGTTTCTGTAATAGAAGGTAATTTGAAGGAAGGATTAAGCCATGTGGAGTGATGAAAATTAGCACGAGGATAATGTTTGTGAATGTTTTCAGTCATAACAATCGTGCAAAATGAGTTGTAGTGGTGGACAACCATTCATTCGTATAGTTTGTATGATGGGAAAGTTTACTACTAACAAGAGTCGTAACCATTTATCCTGTACTGGGTCACGGGAGGCCGGGATGAGGCGGGGTACACCCACAACCATTTTTGTCCCATTATAAATGGTCTCTGAATTTTGCCTTTATTAAAGAAAAATATTACATAGTCAAGAAGCCCATTTTAAACTTGAATCTAATGCTAATGTATATAACCAAATCTAACCCCAAACAATGTACTGTTTCAGTTTAAAATGTTTTAAATTATTTTTAAACAACATTTCATTTTTCCCCTTTGGGACATTTTATCTTTACATTACATATGGAACCCGTGGGGTTAAACATGTCAGGATAGTGATCTAAATGACAACGGACCAAACAAGGTCATGTGACCTGGACTTTTCTTCCAGGCCAGGTATCTCCATGTCACTGTATACTCATTTGAGGAAAAAGACTTAAAGCCTTATACAGTAATAACCCCAGTTTGGCTTTTGTCCATTACCAATGGCAATTTGGGGACGCCCAGCAGCCTAATCTGCATGTCTTTGAACTGTGGGAAGAAACCGGGGTACCTGGAGGAAACCCACCAAGCATGGGGAGAACATGCGAACTCCATGCACAGAGACACAGGATTCGAACCTGGCTGGGAATCGAACCCAGACCCTGGAAGTGCAGGGCAACAGTGCTAACTACTAAGCCTACAAAGTTGAGCCTTAGGAGCCTTAGGAGTTAACCTTAGGATGGCAAGTTGTGTGCGGATCGGCTGGCGCTCTGTCTCAACCTTTTGAAAGATCGTCATCAACAAAAATCCAATTTTTTTTTTATTCTGTTTTTTTTTTTATACATTGACTACATTTATAAAAAACAGTGTTCTCCATCAAGCTGCTCCAACTTTTTTGGTATAGTGGCTAAAAGATCAGCTTCATGGGATGGAGACTTGGCATTGACCAATCTTTTAAATTTGAACCACAGATTTTCAATCAGATCAAACCCAGACTGTTTGCTGGCCCTGTCCTTGAGCTGACATGCCTTTAACAATCTCTGCTCTACAGCAAGATGCATGATGCATCCTGAAAAATGACATCAACGTCAAATCTATTTTCTATCAATGGAATGAGAAAAGTGTTCAATTTTTCATTGTGCACATGTGCACTGACTGTTGAGGTAATGATTGCAATGTCCCCTGGTCCTTATCCCTCACATGCAATCCCACATCATAAACGATGGAATGTAAATTATCGTTTGGCTTGTCTGCATGAAAATCAGGAAGCAGGATTTTTTTGGTTGTCAAAATGTTTTTAGCACTCTTAATTTGGCAGTTATGTTACAGATATCAGGATGTAGCATTACTTTGATGAAATGATGTCAGACCATCTTAGACTACACAACATAGGGATAATATTGAACAGATGACCCAGACAGCATTTATTTTCATCTTTAAACTGATATATACTGTATCTATTGGAATAAGCCAGTGGCCTGAGTGGGACCTTTCAGAAATACTAATCAGCACTGTGGCCTCGCACCTCCAGGGTCGAGGGTTCAAGTCCTTTCTTCGGGTCTACGTACAGAGAGTTTGCATGTTCTCCACTGGCTTAGTGGTTTTCCTCCCATACTTAAAAGACATGCAGATTGGGATAACTAGCATTTCCAACTTGCCCATAGTATATAAGTGTGTGTGCTTGTGTGCCCTCAGATTGACTGGCACCCCATCCCTAGCCTAGTGCCCTAAGTCTATGGGATGGGCTCCAGGCTTCTCACATTCCTATACAGCATAAAAGTAAAAAAATACCAGACAACAGCAATTTACCAAAAATTTTCAGTTAAACGGGGAAAGAAATTGCTAAAGAAGATCTGTCTTGTGAAACCGGATGTGATGCAATTTGGACGCCATGCAAACACCAAAATACAGTAAAGTAAATTGTGAGCTAAGTTGAACTAACTGTAATAGCTCTGAAGGAAAATGAGACTGAGAAGTAATAAAAAATGTTATTCTATTGTTTTGAGGTTGCATTATAGTAGCCTATAAGCCTATAGGCAGCTTATAGGCAGAAATAAATATATTATTTCTGTGCATGTTTACCCCACATGGGACGATCTCACATAATTCAATTTTGCTTCCATTCCTGATCAGTAAACTCCATGAAAACAACCAGTCTTTACTTTCATCCACTGGGTGTCTGGCTGAGGAGGGACCACCAACTGCCTTGCCGTTTCATACATAGTAAAGCCCTAAACCAATCACAGATAAGGTTAAATTCTTGTAGCCAATCATAATGCAGAAGGCTGGATTTAATGGAAAATATAGGAAACCTGATCTAACGTCACATTTTTTCTCCTTCTGTTATATATTTATGGCAGATTAAAAGCTTTGCAGCAAGTAAAACCACTTTGTGCAAGGTACAGTGTCGTGAAAAAGTATTTGCCGCTTCTTGATTTTTTTTGGTTTTGACCCTAGTCCTTTGTGAAAAAGTATTTGCCCCTTCTTGATTTTTTTGGTTTTGACCCTAGTCCTATGTGAAAAAGTATTAGCCCCTTCTTGATTTTTTTGGTTTTGACCCTAGTCCTATGTGAAAAAGTATTAGCCCCTTCTTGATTTTTTTGGTTTTGACCCTAGTCCTATGTGAAAAAGTATTTGCCCCTTCTTGATTTTTTTGGTTTTGACCCTAGTCCTATGTGAAAAAGTATTTGCCCCTTCTTGATTTTTTTGGTTTTGACCCTAGTCCTATGTGAAAAAGTATTTGCCCCTTCTTGATTTTTTTGGTTTTGACCCTAGTCCTATGTGAAAAAGTATTTGCCCCTTCTTGATTTTTTTTGGTTTTGACCCTAGTCCTTTGTGAAAAAGTATTTGCCCCTTCTTGATTTTTTTGGTTTTGACCCTAGTCCTATGTGAAAAAGTATTAGCCCCTTCTTGATTTTTTTGGTTTTGACCCTAGTCCTATGTGAAAAAGTATTTGCCCCTCCTTGATTTTTTTGGTTTTGACCGTAGTCCTATGTGAAAAAGTATTTGCCCCTTCTTGATTTTTTTGGTTTTGACCCTAGTCCTATGTGAAAAAGTATTTGCCCCTTCTTGATTTTTTTGGTTTTGACCCTAGTCCTATGTGAAAAAGTATTTGCCCCTTCTTGATTTTTTTGGTTTTAACCCTAGTCCTATGTGAAAAAGTATTTGCCCCTTCTTGATTTTTTTGGTTTTGACCCTAGTCCTATGTGAAAAAGTATTTGCCCCTTCTTGATTTTTTTGGTTTTGACCCTGGCCCTATGTAAAAAAGTAGTTGAAACTTTAGAACTTGGACGACTTGCCATTATAGATGGAACCATGAATTCTGTGCTCTGCCCATTGTTTTGTGACTTCAAGGTCAAGCACATTGGGTTATGCAGCGGGACAAAAAAAATGGATAAAAAAAAATAATAATAAGGTTTTGGAGTGGTCTACTGTAGACAAAGTCCGGACTTAAGTCTGATTGTGATGCTGTGGCAAGAACTTAAACAAGCGTTTCATGTTTAAAAATCCTTTAGTGTGGCTGAATTAAAACTATTTTGATAAAAAGAGTGGGACATAATCCCTATAATAAAACGATGTGAAAGACTTTGCCAGTTATCAGAAATTGCAGGTTTTGCCAACAACCAAGGGTGGCACAACCAGTTATTAGGGTTAGGGGCAGTTATTTTTTCACATAGAGCCAGGTCGGTTTAGACAGCTTTTTTCCCTTAATAAATGAAATAATAATCACTGCACTGAGTTTAATATACGAATGTAGATTAAATGCTTTGAGCATGTACTGTACATGCCCATGTAATTGGATCAGCGTCCATGTTAACAGTTCATTTGGCATCTCTAATCAAAAAAAAAAAAAAAGATTTCAATCAGATTGAAATGTTATAGTGGAGACTGAAATTACAGCAATTACATGGTGTTTAATAAGACTGATATTAAATTTGTCCCAAATATAATTAATAACAAAAGAGCGAGAGCTTCTTCTCTCCTTGACTGTTTCCTTTTTTTTCCCTCTCACACATTTTTTTTCTTGTCTGCATTCCTTCTGAATCTCAGTAGTTGACGTTTTCGCATAAATCTGTAGTGCTGGAGAGATATGACACAGATGCTGCTCCTCATCCTCCATCACATGTGACCCCCAAGAGGCCCTGTCCACACTTTTACTTCCAGCGGAGCACTGAACTCTGCTCTGCCTTAAGTCAAGGTTTGTTTAGCCTCTGAATGTGTGTGTGTTCCAGACATGAGCTTCACCACAATCTTGACTTCTCTGCTCTGTGTCAAACTACACATACCATGCCGCGAGACATTTAAGAGAGTCAAACCGCACTCATCTGATTCTCTTGGAGCCGTGAAAGCTGATGTGAGTGGAAATTGAAGATCAGTCACCAGTCAACTGGAGGGTCCGGTGGGGGTGCAACTTGATTCAGCAAGAATCGAGAAGTGGAAATTATGAGCAATTTCCTGCGGCAGGGTATTTTCCCTCCTTCCCACCAGCTTATTTTTGGTACGTTGGGATCTGATTCATGTGAACCGATATCAATCTAGAATGAGGGATCTGTTATCTGCCCGTATTTCAAAAGAAGAAGGCCGTGCAAGTAAGAAACCTCTGGACAATAAAAAAAGCTCCCCCTTAAACTGTTGTGATGTGGCTTTCAGGAAAAGGTGGTAACGTACTGCATGCATGCTCTCCTAAGTCATCATGATAACGCTGATTGAACAAGTGACAAAGGTCACTAAAGGTTATCTTCCTTATGTTGAATTAATCTCATTTACTGTCAGATAGAACTTCTGATAAATAACACAGTGGGCTTTTGCATAGACTTCCAGAAGGCCACGTGTTTAAAGTTGGTATATATTTAGAAGCCTAAATTTGTACCATATCTATACATATAAAGATGGCATTAAGTACATTAAAGTTATTTGTGAAAGAATTATTTGGAGGGATGTAAAATGAGTAATAGAACACATCACAATAGTTTTTGTTATTTTTGTCTGTTTGTTTTTGCATGAATGAATTTTATGTTGGTCGAGCTTGAGGTACCATATAGGCTTTATTTCGTCGCAGTCGGCCGATGGGAAGCTAGACTAAAAGGCCCTTATACAGTATCATAAAAAAATGATGCACAATCTCACACCTTCATTATGCAGACTTCATAGTAACACGTAAATATTTCACATTACATCATTTATACCGCTTTATCCTATATACAGGAGGCTCACAGGGGCCTCACGGGGGTCTAGAGCCTATCTCAGTAGACTTAGGGCATAAGGCGGGGTATCCCTGGACGGGGTGCCAATTTATCTCAGAGCACACACACTCACACACTCATTTACACACTACGGGCAATTTGGGAACTCCATTTCGCCTAATCGGCAGGTCTTTGGACTGTGGGAGGAAACTGGAGTACCCCGAAGTAGCCCATTAAGCACAGGGAGAACATGCACACAGAACCAAAGCAGGAATCAAACTCGGAACCCGGAGGTGCACGGCGACAGTGATGACCACTAAGCTACCATGCCGTGCCGCCTAGGTATATAAAATATATTGTAATTCAATAATAAGATTTTGTTTAATGTGTTTTCATTAAACATAGTCTAGGTAATAAGGTTTATATAAGGAGACATGTTTGTCATAATGGCCATGTATATGGAGAAACAAGCGTTATAGGGACAAAGTGGTTCTTCAAAGTGGTTACATTTCAGATAATAATATAGTTATAGTTAAAAAATAAACACCCATCCATTATCCATAGTGTTTATACTGTGGGGGGCCTGGAGCCTATCCCAGGGAACTTGGGGCGATCTTTCAGTACGATCTTTACATCTCATTCCGTTACCATTGTTTCGCTTACTAGCACAGACGACATTCTGGGTTCGGTAGAGTTGATTTAAGCAAATCACCCTAACAGAGCTGGAATCATATGAGCCGCATACACAATAAAGCTGATTAAATCCATTTCCAATGCTTAAACCCATTTGCCAAAACCACACGACTTTACAAAATTGTTCATTGGCAAACTGTATAGCTAATATTCCAATGGCTTGGTTTTCCTTGAATAAACCCCAGCAAGAGAGTGAAGAATACGGCATTTCTGGATGAGGCGGTACGTTTCTAAATTGGCGAAATATTAAATAGACGGAGCAAAATAAATCAGTAAGAGCTGGTCAAATGTCATAAAGGTATCTTTAGAGAAGAGAAGAAGAACACTAAATCACTTTCTATGTCAGTTCAGTTAGCCTACTGTATATAATTAGCAGTGTGTTACAATGATGTTAGCAAAGCTGGAACAAAAAATCGATTAAAGATAAATCCTGATCCATATAGAAAAAAAAAAAAACTTGCTTCTTAGCTTTATTTAACACCGCCAAGTATTGATGATGGGAGAGTCGAAGCGCATCCCAAAGATTCGCAATAGGGTCAAGGTTTAGACTGTAGTGTCCAATCCATGTGTGAAAATTATGTCTCATGCTCCCTGAACCGCTGGAGTCTGATGAACCCTAGCATCGCTATCTTGGAATATGACCGTGCCATCAGGGAAGAAAAAAATGACATTCATGGGAAAAAAAATGGTCATTCCATATATTGAGGTCATCAACTGACCTCCTTTTTTGGGCACATAATGTTGCTAATCCTCAACCTGACCAACAGAAGGATCATAACACCCCAAACAGCTTGTACAAGGAATAATGTACATTATTCATCGCTCCTTCTTACCCTGACAAGCCATCACCCTGGAACAGGGTCAATCTGGACCTTTATGAAACCTTTTTTATGAATAGTCTCAATAATAAGCTTCTCGATGCATCAGTTAGGGTTAAATAACTTCTTCGTCAGCTGAAACATACAGTATTAATCACCGCGGAAGTGATCCGATTGAAGACATTGACCCATTTGCATAGTTAAATCCAGGTGTTGACCTTTTTTGGCCGGAGCAGTGTATTACCATAACAGACTTCAGAAGTGAAAACAACAACGCTCGCAACACTCATTTCTTTTGGCAGTCATAGAGGAAGACAATCAAGTGTTTTACTAAATCCCCACATCTTTGTCGTTTGGACTTCATCCACTGACGGACTGGGACTGGTCGTTGACTGTAACTGTAATTTACTCTAAGCCTAGATTTGTCTTCCAGTTCCTATTAGACGTGTTTTTATTAACTACAGTATAACATTAATATTTATCTACATGCTACATCTACCTAATTAGTGTGATTTAAATTAATGTTTTCGAGGTTACAGTACTATGCAAAAGTCATTTCTTCATGTTTTTGCTTCCAAAGAGACAGAATTTCAGATGTTTTGAATGCAGTCTTGGAGGAATAGTCATCCAGACTTCCCAAAGGACTTTTCTTGCTTTCAAGTTTTTTGGTTCTTATTTTTAGTCCAGTCCCTGAGCAGTTTCAGAGGAATGTCACAGTGACCTATGAATCATTCAAGCATAAAAACATCTGGCTTATGACATGAACAGGTGCAGATGATGACAGATGATCAGGCTGGTGATTAGGATACTGGTGATGCTGGTGATGCTTGGAACAGACGAGAGGGGAAACGAGGTCGCTGCTGAGGTTGTTACATTAACGACCACACTACTATGCAGCACATCTTGACTATCTTTCCATTAAAATTAAAAAAGTATCTGACGTTACAAACAAGTTTTAATTAAGGTTATGTAACCTGCTTAATATTGTGCAAAACAGCTCTGACTGACTGAGGCATGGACTCCACAAGACCTTGCCGATCTAGCCAATTTTTCTGCGTCCAACACATGAATATCAGGAACTAATATCTCGTTCACTTGATGCCTCATATGACAGGTATTAAAGGTAATTTATTGCATAAAAGATTCCATAAACATGCAAATAAAAAGTGACCGCCAGCCAAAATCCCATTCAATTCAATTTAATTTTATCTGTATAGCGCTTTTAACAATCGTCATTGTCGCAAAGCAGCTTTACACAATCAAAAGAAATTAAGTTTGTATGATTTGTATAAAAATAGTTCTGCATCATACAGTACTGTGTGTTAGAAGGCTGGAAGTCCAGTTTGTTATTGCAGGCTCGGGTAGACTGTAGGAAATTCACTCTACATGCTACTGTCTAATTGGACTCCATGGGACTGAATCTGCAGTGACTTTACACTAGTGGGTATGACTTAAAAAAAAAAACTTCCTCTGATGCAGTTTGATTTGTACACACTTCCATATTTTCTTCTAATACTGTAAAGCCGCTTTGCGCCTGTGACCACTGTTAAAAACGCTATATGAAACTTAAACTGCAATGAAATAAAGTGTAGATTTTATAGATCCTGTAATAGTGTATTACTGGTTTTTCATTCCTTCACATAAATCTATAAATTCATCTATATGTATATGTACTGTACCAGTTTATCTCTTTCAGGCTATAAAACCCGATCACTCTCTGGCAACAGACTACGAGCCACAACTTAACCAGCATGTGCGTGCGGCTCCACTTATTTTTTCACTTGCAAAACTTTTTTCACCTCTAACTTACAGTGCACAACGCTTTGGGATTGGAATAGAGCGTGCATTTTGACATGCAAGCCAAAAACTGGAGACGGCTTGGCTGTTGTCATTTGTTTATGTCTGGCTGGCTGATTAGAACTATCCGTATCGAGTAAAAATGTCCAAAGCATATCACTGTTATTGGTATAAATTTTACCATGATCCCATGGTGCAAGCTGCTAGAATCTTCTGTCCAGCCATGACGTACTGTATTATCAGCTTACATGCTAAATACATCAATAATATACTGTATGATCATAGTACACAATGGTAGCCATCGCAGTATTTCTCCAAAATTCTGCCATTTGGCGAGGAACTGAACTGAATTTACAGTACGCCAGACATAACCATTCCGAGACAGTATTGAAATCATCAATCACAACAATGACCTGTTTATCTGTCCGAATTTCTAAGGGATCGTTGTGATTTTGACTGATAATAATATGATGCTGCACCAAAATGCCCTGGTGCATGATGTAATGCCACATTCCCTACAGGAAAACTGCACTAAAGCGTTTAAAACACTATGGCAACAACAGCAGACACTGTTTTGTCTCGTCACGCATTCCACCGTGCAGTAAAAACCAGCGCACCGTGCAGTATAACGATGCGCATATGAACCATTATGCAGCATATAAACAAAAAAAAATGTTTTTATAGTTGCTCGTAAACAAACGTTTAATGAAGAGAAGTATGATGCATTTTATTGTTTTATAAACCAAACTAATAGATTCTATACAGATGTATGGTGCACTGTTAATGGTGTGTTAATGATCTGGCACTTAGGGCACACTCATACTGTATCCATGCTCTGCTGTAGTTATGTGACAACGAACAGACAATGTCAGATGAGCCTACTGTAGATTTCTTTTACAAAGTGGACCCTCTAAAATTTATAGAATGATATTTTGGCTATTTGTTATATATATTTTTTATTCCAGAAAAGGTTCATATATACTGTAAAACTGACAGCTGTGCATGTTTGTCAGCTGTTAAAGTTTGCAATTAATCCAGTTTTATTCAAGTGGTTGGTCAAGCATGAACTCGAACATAGCAGCTACTACTTCACAGACACTATTCTGCTATTAAGGAACATCCTCAAGGCACATACAGTAAGTGGACTGTTATTTAAAGGTATAATATTATGCTAGGGGAAACATATGACCCAATAGTATAGTACTTCTTTTAGTGCAATACAAAATTTGGTCTATACACACAAAGAATAGAATATCGAACGTGTTGGGTTTTGAACGTTTTGCTCCTTTGTTGATTTCTGTGAACAGAATACAAAAAGTTCCCATTTCCCTTTCTCATTGTTAACTTATCTCTTAACTTGCATGCCCGTGTTTTGCCATATTGTTTTCGTATAATGCACAACAATTTCTCAGGATTCTCTGGGTTATAATATGTTTCACGCATGATTCTTCTAGACCTTGGTGTTGTAAGTCTTCTACATGACATACAGGGTACACGCTGGACAGGGTGCCAATCCATCAACACGCTCATTCACACACTTGTGCACGCAAGTTCACTTTGGGAACGCAAATGTATCTAATTCTTCTACACATTGAGGTCTTCTCCATGCATATGCACTTCTTCTGCATGTCCTTGGACTGTGGAATAAAACCAGAGTACTCAGAAGAAACCCACCAAGCATCCAAACTCCATGCGCACGGACCCCGAGTATCCACTGCCTGTGGACTGTCTAAGTTCTAATATATTTCTAGCATAATTGCTGTTTTAAGTCTTCTACATGGCATATGGCCACATAATTCACTTACTCACTTGTACTGTACCGCTGCACGGAGCCTCTCAAGAGACTTAGGGCACAAGGCGGGAATACACTGGACCGCTTATTTACACATTATGGGCAATTTGGGAACACAAGTTAGCTTAATCTGCATGTCTTTGGACTGTTGGAGGAAACTGGAGCACCCGGAGGAAACAAACCAAGCACCAAGGAGAGAACATGCGAACTCTATGCACATGGACTCCGAGGCAGGAATCGAACCCAGAGCCTGGATTCACTAAGCCACAGTGCACGCCAAGTACACATACAGTAGTTCCCCTCAGCCAAATCATGTTCAACATTTCTCTTTTAACCTCTCGGACATCCTACTTTGTAGCCGAACTACAGTACAACTACAACACCAGAGATAAATCCCCCTATTTATTTTATTTCAGGTTCTTGAGATACTTTGCACTTTGACTCTAAGTATGGGTTCTGTATCGGAAGACTATTTTGATGCCACTGTACTATATAATGGGCTGGTATGCGGTTTGGGACGTGCCCCAGGTTACTGCCACGACTTCAGTCGCCACTTATTAGGCGACACTTCGACGTATCGACGCCCCCTATCGGTTCATTCGCTGCTCCAGATGTGAACATCTGGTTTCTGCTTGCACGGAGTGATGATTAATGCTAGATCGGGCCACTGCAGGCTTAGTGAATAATAATGATAATAATAGAAGAATGGATGGATGGATGGATGGAAAGAGTGAAAATGCGCACAAGTCAAGGTTCGCTTGGTGAATTGTTCATGGATATAAAAATAAGGCTATAAAAGTAAGCTTGTGGTGCAAGCCCAGGCCCAGTATAAATCTCTGCGTCCACAAGTATTCAAAAGTGCATGCTGGTACAAAAGTATATACACTCACCCTTGTATCCTGCACACATTCCGGCCCTTGGGGTTAAGTTCTTGGCTCAAAGCAGGACAAAAAAGTAGAAAGAAAAGCAAAAGCACGGCTGCCAAAGTGCTCTTCATTTCCATTGTATAAGCAGAAGCGGCAGCATCCTTCCAGGCGCTCCGTGCGCACCGCATGCCTTAACGCACAAAACACGTGAAAAACGTGCAAAAAAAACAAACAAAAAAAAACCAAGGATCCGGGACGGAAACGAGAGAGAGAGAGAGAGAGAGAGAGAGAGTTAGATGTGGATGCAAAACTTCAAAGTAGTTTTTACTCCAGCAAAGGAACTTCTCGCGCTCGCGTTCCAAACGGCTCGCGACTTTTTAACATCATCAAAGAAAACGCGCATTTTGATAATCCAAAAAGAAAACAAGAGGAAAGCCCGCGATGTTCTCCAATCGCTCCTTCTGTACAATCCACTTTCAGTTTCTCCAATGCGTCGTTTGTCGGACAGAAGATGAATAAACACAGTAACCAGTTCGCATCTTTCTGTTTCCCCCTCTGTGTCTCTCTGTGTGTGTGTGTGTGTGTGTGCAGAACTAGAGAACGTTTTTTTTCTTCTGTTTCCCTTCTGTTCTCTCTGCTCGCTTGCTTTTGGCCTGAGCAACAACTCAAAAACTTTCAGCCAAGTCTGTGTGTGTGTGTGTGTGTGTGTGTGTGTGAGAGAGAGAGAGAGAGAGAGAGAGTTTGGAGGGGGGGAGTGGGTGGGTATGTGTTCGTCTTGTACCCAGGACTGCCCTCTAACAACGAACTCGCAAACACACTCACACACACAATTATGTTATAAAATGATATATAGATGATATATAAAAACAAATTATACACAATGTTTGTGATATTAAAATATGTTGTGGAAAAGGAAAGCAGTTTAAAATAATGACACACACAATGACTTATCTCTTATATATAAGAGAGTCAGACAAAAAATGTTCAGGAAACATTCAGCAGGAGAAAATTTGTATAATGCATAATAATATTGTCATATAGAGTATATCAATATGAACTATTATTGGGGAGGCGGTCATAATGATATGGCTGATCTCTCTCTCTCTCTCTCTCTCTCTCTCTCTCTATATATATATATATATATATATATATATATATATATATATATATATACACATACAAACACACACACATTTATATATATATAAATGTGAGAGAGGGAGAGAGAGAGATCAGCCATAACATTATAACCACACAGCCAAAGAAAACCTTGAATAAATAAAAAAACTAAAAACTATAAAAACTAAATTTGTTGCTAAAAATGTATTGCTATGCGTTTTATATATATATAACACTGATATAGACTGTTATTAATATGATACTATTTTTTTCCTGAAGTGTGTATACTTTTTTCTGATTTCACGCGTGGGAAAAAATTCTCACATTTTACAAAACTCTCACTGTTTAATTAATATTCCTTAAAAAAAAACCAAAACAAAACAGTGTCGTCTCTCTCCCTTATCGTGATCTCGCTCATATTACCACATTAAGACTTTTGGGCACCTTTTATACTGTATATTCTGCAAGATTTTACAAATCCGTTATTCACGAGAAACAAACATAACAATGTAGCCTAATACAACGGCGCCCCCTGTTGTTAGGTTTAGAAATGTACACGTTTACACAAAATGTCACTACATTTTATTCCCAAGTACAATTTTTTATTAAAAAAAAAATGAATATTAATAATTTGTAACCAATTTCACATTCAAATGCTTATACTAGATCCTGGCATTTAACCAAACCAACCATTAAATAAAGAACAAATTGCTGAATAAGTAGTTTCCTATCCTACATTTCTTTTTCTTTATGTTGATTGTCTTGTATTCCAACAATTTAGTTTTTGTCTATATAAGTATTTTGTCTACCTTGTTAATGATTAATGATTCAGCGGTTATGGTTTCAGAGACTACAGAATAAATGTTTTTTTTTTTCCTCCCACTCATCGTTTAATATATT
Organism: Clarias gariepinus; assembly: GCF_024256425.1. Lineage (NCBI taxonomy): Eukaryota > Metazoa > Chordata > Actinopteri > Siluriformes > Clariidae > Clarias > Clarias gariepinus. The sequence goes on from NC_071120.1 coordinate 24,882,312, forward strand.
TATATTGTATTGCAAGCTGTAGAGGATCTTAGCCTCACAACAAGCATTTACACTTGACATTTTGTTGACATGACAAATATTGAACCAACTTGAATTTGCACTATGTCGGCTAATTTACTATGTAGATTTGATTATGCGGTTTTGGGAGTAATAATGTGGACATTTTGTTCTCTGTACTGCTGTGTGATTAATTTACAACACTGTAATACTGTACACACTTACACACATACAAATACTCTTGCATACAAATCATTATATATTATATAAATCATGTATATAAGATAATAATTACCAAGGTGCTATTAATAAGTCTGATCCTAGACTGGCTCCTGGTTTCTGTTGTTATGCTGATGAGACACCGCTGAATATCTCAGCAAAGCCTGATGAGAAACACCAGCTTTATAAAGTTGCTGAATGTGTAAAGTACATTCGACACCAGATGCTTATTATCAAGACAGAAATACTGGTTTTATGTTTGCACACAACTTAAAGTAAGTGTTCCGATTACATCGTAACTCTGGATGGCATTTCTGTTTCATCATGCACTGCAGTAAAAGGTCTTGGTGTAATTATTGATTCTAGTTTTTCATCTGAAGCTCATGAAGATAATATTACTCTGAGTGCTTTCTTTTACATAACAAAGATTGCTAAGAAACGTAATGTTATTACACTATGCTTATGTTATATCAAGTTTGGGACATTATAACACCTTGCTGTCTAGATGTTCCTGATGTTTTAATTCCCATGTTTCCCTTTGCTGTCCCATTTGCTTAAGCTGTCATAGCTAGTAGTCCCAGCTTTCACTCTGTACATGCTATACATTATTCTTACACATTATGTAACAACAAACCTACCTAATATTCTGTATCATATGGGATTTTTGGAGGGGCATGCCAATGGCAGCAGGTTCCAACATGTGGGCTGATTTTCATGACTTTTTGAGCATGTTAAGACCTCCCAAAAACCTTTATTGTGCAAGGGCTCTATTGTTATTGTAAGGATTATTAATTTATTTATTTTACTTGAGTATGTTAAGACCTTTAAAAAAAAAACCCAGACGATAGATAAATAAATAAATAAACAAATAAATATAAACAATCCTTAAAAGAGCACGATGACATGATGTCATACTCATCGCTTTAATGTCATCACTCATACTCATCGCTTTAATGTCATCACTCAGCCATCACTTTAATGTCATCACTCAGTCATCACTTTGATGTCATCACTCAGAAGCTTCTCCAACCATCAGAATTTAGGAATGTAACATTAGGCAGCATCATCATCATCAACTCTTATGTCATACTGTGAGCGCGTCACAGGAGTTCTTCACATACAGTCCTAGTGTAGGCAGCACCGTCTGCGGCGAAAAAACAGGTACAGTAAGTCAGGGGGAATTCATAGCTACTGAAATCCTTAATCAGACTGTGATGCATAGGACAGGGAGAACTGGAGCAGCGTGAGGAGCAGCAGCGAGTTGACTAAATAATCTATTCACAGGCATCAGGATCTGCACGCGGGCAGATCTGCGGGTAGGGACTTCCTAGTCTTATAAAAATTAATAAATTTGTTAGCCTTCAGATGCCCATTACTGGCCCCAAGTTGCCTGGCTTTGCCTGTTAACAAGTAGCACTCCTCTCTCTCTTATCTTACTGATGAAAAGGCATTACATACAATCTTTGCTCACTTTTTAGGTAGCACATTAGGTTTCATATTAGCTTTAGGATTGCGAACGCCATGAACGGTTTTGCCCTCAAATCTCCCAACAGTGAACAGTTTCTTATGTCAACAAAATAGATAAACACTGTAATTAATTTCCTGGTTGTGCAATTGCACTTCAGCGGCATGGTGGTGTAGTGGTTAACCAGAGTCGGGGGCTCGATTTCCACTTGAGGAGAACATGCAAACTCCATGCACACAGATGGGACTGGAACCCGGAACAAGGCGACAGGAATAATTCTGTGTTTTTTCCAGATTTTTATATATTTATTTTTATTTAGTCACTTATCCTATATACCGCTTTATTCTGTAGAGTTTGGACTTTGGTGACCCCGGAGGAAACCCACCAAGCACAAACATGTAAACTCAAAGGCGGGAATTAAACCCTTGACCCTGGAGGTTCCAGGTGACAGTGATAACCACTGCCTCACTGAGTTCCCTATCAGGAATTCAATTATAATTAACTTTTATAAAAAAATAAATATATATATAATTTAATTATAATATACTTATATATAATTAAATATAATTTAATTATATATATATATAAACTGGTATGTACCAAGGTGAACCTAGCTCATAACTTATCCTTTGGGTTTTCCAGCACATGTGGGGGTGACGTCAGTAAACATCAGCGTCATGAATCGTCAACCAATCAGCGCGGGTTATTTCTAAGGGGTGTGTAACGGGAGGGCCGGCCTACAAACTCGTACTAGCCAGATACAAGTGACTCAGAGGGGTGTGTGTGTGTGTGTGTGTGTGTGTTTTTGTCTTTATACTGTGTGTATGTATATTTTTTAAGCAGTAAGAGAGTAATGTCCTATCGGAGAGGTGTCCTCCTGACGCGGCTCAACGGCGCCTTCACGAGACTGCCGGCGTCGCGCTCGAGAGGGCCGGAAGCTGGCCGACATCAGAGAGCGCTCGCGCACTTCCGCGGCGAGGATGGCGCGCGTGGCGACGATGAGATCCGGGTCGACTTTGATCAGACTAAAGAGGCGTACAAGAGCAAAGACACCGCGGAGCTGCTCAGGGGGCTGCTGGTGTTCAAACTCTGCTCTTATGACTTCCTGGTGGACAGAAATAAAGAGGTAGGGAGGCCTCGCATCTGTAAAGTGTTCCCCATTGTTTCCCCTTCATCACATATGGTGTACATGCGGGTGTACCAGGGGTCACGTCCTGGAACTAACATTCCTAAAGTGTTATAAAGTGATGTATTATATATTATGGTCTGTGCAAGGCAATACAGTAATAATCACTTTAAATAACATTTTTAATATTTAGTGTGGTGTGTTTCTTATTATGCAACTTGTCACTGAAATGAATAAAATAAACAAACTTTTAAATACTACACAATAATTTGATAATATTTTAAATACAAAAATATCCATTTAAAACATGATTTTTTTACATATTACATTTTCTAATTTTTTATTCATAAATTATTTTACATAATATGCAAAATAAATAAAATATAAATAATATTTTAAATACTACACAGTAAGATTAAAAATACACACAAAATATTATAATTTAATTTTTTATTATTATTTTTTTAATATATAAACATACTTCAGTAAACCACTTTAAGTAGTAGTCAGTCTAATAAAAAATATAGGTCATGCGCTAACATAAAAAATATTTAAAACTATAAAATATAATATTTGTGCAAGGCTATAATAGTCACTTTAAATTAAAAAATGCATGTCATTTCGACATTTTTACAACAATATTATGTTGTGAGCATTTCTCAATATCCATCATGCATGAAATGTCCGTCATATCTTGGCAATTAAATAAATTATTTTTGATAATATTTTAAATACAAAAATATCCATGATATGAACAAAGACTTAAATAAACCACTTTATGCAATATGTAATCTAAATGAAGTAAATACTGTATATATGTAAAAAAAAAAAAAAAAAAAATGCTACAAACCTCACCATCACCAAGGTGCCACTGTTGGGCCCTTAAGCAAGACCCTCAACTGCTCAGATGTATTATAAGATAAAAATGTAAGTCTATCTGGTTAAGGGAGTCTCCCAGATTCTGTAAATGTGTAAATTTATGGCGGCACAGCGTCTTGGTTGTTAGCACTGTCACCTCTCACCTCTGGGTTTGCTTCCCGCCTCGGGGCTGAGTTTGCATGTTCTCCCTGTGCTTGGTGAGTTTCTTCCATCTACTCCGGTTTCCTCCCGCAGTTTAAAGACATGCAAATTAGGCTAATTGGCGTTGCAGAATAGCTCGTAGTATTTGTGTGTGCCCTGTGATGGATTGGCACTCTTTTCAGGGTGTACCATGCCTTGTGCCCTGAGTCTCCTGGGATAGGCTTCAGGGCCCCCGCGACCCTGTATACAGGATAAAGCGATGAGAGAGTGCAGAATATAATATTGTAAATACTACACAATAGTCTGATAATGTTTTATACAAAAGTATGCTTTAAATAGTAGAATTTATTTACATACACATTTTGTTTAAATATAAAATCAAAATTTTTTTCAATACAAAAATATGCTTAAAATAGTATACTTTTTTATGAATTTCATTTTTGACATATGTTTTATTTAAAATTTTTTACATTCATTTTTTATTAAAACACTTAAACAATTTTACATAATATAAAATTTAAATGAAAAGTACATAAAGAAATATTCAATTAAAAAAAGAAATATATATCTTATTTAGAAGCTTAACAAAGAAATATCAGTAGTAACAATAGGTAACATTTTATCAGCATGTTGATATGATATGAGCTAATCACCACGTGCACAAAAACATGTTTATCAACACTGAACCAATAAAGTTAATGTTAGGGAACAACTTTGCTGCATTCCTCTTTTTACCCTCCTGGACATGCTAATCAATTCGTGCACTCCTTTTCCATTGCTTTGTGATTCTGTTAGTAGCGTCTGGCCTTTATAGAGTCTTTGTCTATGTCCCAGATTGTTCTTCATGGTCATGCAGGAACGGAAAGGTCATATGATATCAGTGTGTAGGATTACAGCACAAAGCTGACTGGTATGTGGGGAACCTCACATGGGTAGGGACGGAAGAAGCCAAGAACATTCAAGGAGACCCATGCAACAAAGTCATTAAACATCTTACACACACATACACATCTGTTTATATAAAAGAAGAACACTGGACAAAAGAAACACCTGCTATGTTTGGGTGTATCTTAAGGATTATGAAGCTGCTGAAGTCAAAAATGGCCTGAAAAAGTTCCTTTCACTTTTTTTTTGTTCCCTCACTGCACTTACAGTAAGTCACACCATACGTGATAGGACTGCAGCTCCGATAAATCAAATACTGTTTTTAATTTGTTAATTGAAAAACTGAGCTAAAGCATGTTATTAAATAAAAAATAACTGTTCCAGTACAGAAAAGTGCAGAGCATAAAGCAGTGGTCAACCCACCAAACATGTTTTTTAACCATATCAAACTTTGCCTGGTTGCAAAGTTTATGAATGCACCAAACCAAAAAATTCAAGATTCTCTTATATAGAATTAATATTTTGTTATATATTATAATTGCTATAGAAACAATAACGATAATCTGACCAATCACATTAGAGAACTTATCAGCGCCGTGGTATAATTATTATTATTATGTAATAACATGAATATAAAGCCTATTTTTAGGCACATTTTACTTATTTACTTATTTTTATTTTGTAATGGATTGTTTTCCTGATCAAACCTGAACTGACATAACACACGTATTTATTCTAAATATTAAATCTAATATTAAATCTGTTGTCCTATTAGCTAAAAAGTCTATATTTTAAGACAATGTCATTCTTATTAAAATATTCTTATTATTTTAAACCTATAGGGTTAAAGTCCATCTGCTTCCACTGCTCCAGCATCGACTAACAAAAGGCTACTTAATAATAATAATAATGATAATAATACATTTTTTTAAAAAAAGTTTTGTTTACTAGAGGTACTGTATCACCTGAGTGTATTTCTGGTAATTCTAAGTCATGTGAAGGTCATGATGTGTCATCGCTTGCTCAATTGTAACTAAAAAAAAAGAAAAAAAGTAAAAAGATTGACCTTTCTTTTCTGTTGTCATGACGTAACACCCGTGTCCACATTTTTGTTGATATAAGGTTGCGTCATGATAGTGGCACATCAGCGTCTGACGTCTGTATAGACCAAAACAACCTTGTTTATTCCAAGTATTATATAAATTTATCTTTTTATTCTGAATTATTACATATTCTGTAGTTTTGTAAATAAAGTTCCATTGTTGCCCCCATGCTGCAAAATAATAATTAAAATGAGTTTCGGATGATTCCACAGCAATATGTGTTTGTAATAATGGTGGGCTTGTTTTATTTATCCTTTTACGTCTGAATATAAAATTTTAAAGTGTTGCAAAATATTTAAGACCAATACTGCACTTAACGCCCTCAGCATTGTTTTTTTTTTTTGCTATTATGTATTTTAATGAGCAGAGCCAGTACTCTCTAAGCAAGTACTATTCCTAAATGTCTCATGACTCCGCCGTCCACAGATAATGGACCTGAGTAAGAAGCTGCTAGGTCAGGCGGCGTTCGAGAAGCTGATGAAAATGACATTCTACGGGCAGTTTGTGGCCGGAGAGAATCATCAGACCATCAAACCCCTGATTAGGAAAAACAGGGCCTTCGGAGTCGGAGCCGTTCTGGACTACAGCGTGGAGGAGGACCTCACGAAGGAAGAGGCCGAGACCAAGGAAATGGAGTAAGTGTTTAATTCATTTAGTCACGTTAATCTTTATATGGGGAAAGTTTTCAGTGTTCAGAATCGAGGTTTGCACGAGGTTAAAATTGATTTTCTAAACTCCCTTACACATCAAGTTGTGTTTGTTGTACCTCGGAAAAAGTACAGCGGGGGCTTGCGATGACGCCACGTTTGACTTCTGTGCATGTGAGATAAAGAGTGGGAAGAAGAACATGGGTGCGTCTCTGTTTGTTTGAGGCTGCTAGTTGTGATGAGTGATTGATCAGTGTCCCGCTCAAACAGGGAAGTGTTTTAGATTTAAACAAGCAAATATTTTGAAGGTTGTTTGATCTACAACGCATTCTTAAAGTCGCAGTGGTGGCGCTGGGTTTCCAGTGTTCACGATAGTAATCAAATGTAGAACATGTATAAAACTATTCACTGTTCCCAAACATAACTTAAAAAATATTTAAATATATAATATTATTACAGAACAATATTTACATGACTGTAAATAAAGCAACATATTACATAGCGAAAAAATAACATAAAAACACTCGCTTACTCATCATCTATACCGCTTAATCCTGTGTACAGGGTAGGGTTGGGTTTCGTTTTTTTTTTTTTTCGATACCGGTGACAGAATCCATGTAACATTTAGTATTTTACAAATCGTTTGACCATTTGTTAAGATTTGCATTTTGCGATTAACATTACATTAGCCTACGACTAACCTGCGGAAAGGCTGCTGTCGTCATCATAATCGGTGGACTCCTTTTTGCTACGGTTGGTATGACTGGAGCTGGGGTTCATTCACACCGATAGTGCCAGCTGTTGTCCACAAGCTGTTTCATTAGATTTGACGTGTTTCCCCCTTTACAAGTAACTCCTGTAAAACATTTTCTGCACGTCGCAGGGTCGGAATCCTTTCTTGTGAAATATAGCCACACTTTCGACTGTTTAGTTTTAGGCATTTTAATGAAAGTTGTTTAATTTAGCAAGCTAAGATAGCGGTAGACCTCCTGCCGCCGTCAGAGTGAGTGTAACGTTAGTTGCTGCATTCACGCGCATATTGGATGGTCTCATTTCCTGATGATTTGTGCTTTTAATTTTTTTATCTAATCTAATAAACTTTTAATTTACAAAAATAAAATGGACAGTAGCATTACTGCAACAATGTTTTGGATTTGTATTATCAAAGCTTTTCCCGAAGTTCTCAAGATTTTTCTAATTAAGGAAATAATTTATTTTTCCGATCATTTCTGACACCCCATAAATGCAGTATTTAAATTTTACTAGCGATCATGTGTGTTAATAAATCTGATGCTTATTACAACTGCGTCATTCATTCGACAGTTCAGGCATTTAAGTGGCACCGAAATTTGCGTTCTGTTTCGGTTATATATAACCCTAGTACAGGGTCGCGTGGAGGTCCTGGAGCCTATTTCAGGAAACTTGGGAACGCCAATTAGCCTAATTAGTCTGCCTGTCTTTGGACATCATGTGACGAAACCAGAGTACCCAGAGGAAATCCACCAAGCACGGGGAGAACATGCAAACTCCATGCACTCAGAGACGGGAATCAAACCCGGACCCTGGTGCTAACACTAAGCCACTGTGCTGCCTTTATAATAAAAAAAACACAAAAAACAAATTATATTTAATAATTGTAATTATAATTAATCGTTGTAAATAATCTAGGCTCATGGGTTGTGCATGAATATATAGAAAGGAGCAAGTGTGACCAAGTTGCCAGACAAATGCCTATTCTCCAGTACACTCAATAAAACCGCTGGACACATCTGGATCTAAGATTACTAATTATTTTCAAGCAAAGTTGTGGGGTTTTCACACCGAATACTGACTGTGTTTGTTGTATTAATCTTTAGTGACCTCCATAGAAAATGTTTTTGAGTGTTCGTAAGACATTTGAACTTTACTGTAAGTAAAACAGCTGGTAGGTTTTACTGAGCGTGCTGGAGAATGTGAGTTCTGGTGACTTTTTCACACTCGCTCCGTTCTTTTAATGCAAAACCCAGATGTGGGCACATGAACACTTTTTGTAATCTTTAATTAAATATTCTATTGTATATTTATAATATGTCATTAAGATTAGTATTATTAAAAAGGTTTTTTCTTTAAAAATACACAAAAAGAATGATGAAGTGGTACTGGGACAGAGGGGTTTTTTTTGTTTCTTTTTTTTTGGGTACAAACAAAACGCCACTGAAAACCAGCATTCTGGTTTCAGTTCTTTTTTTTTCTTTTTTTTGGGTACAAATAAAACACAACTGAAAGCAGAGAGTGCGAAGGCTATCACATGCTCCTTGTAGACACGTGACACCAGCTGACAACACTTTTTCAAATTGCTTCCTATGCACCGTTAGTCGGTATTATCTGTATGTGTGTGTATGTGTGTGTGTGTGTGTTTGTGTATTCACAGACGCTCATGTGTCACCATGATTGATGTGAGAATGCAAGTTTGATGTCCCTCCCCCTCAAAGCATGGCCTGTGTGCTCCCTAGACTCCCAACACTCCCAGCCTCACATGGCTGTAGCTTGAGCTGGGCAATTAATCAAAAATATGTACGGCAACCGTTATCCAGAGCTACAATTGGCGCAATCAGGCCCAGATCACTTTTTTTTTTGTTCTGTTATTACCTTAATACTTTTTATTTTGTTTTTTTCCCTACTGTGTGTGTTCATGTAGTGCCCCTTTAAAAACATGCATACTACACACGTACTGTATGTAGTCACATGACTCCACCACATGACAGTTTGTGACATGAGAGCAACATGCAGCTTTAGAAAAAAATATCCCAGCTTTAATTATTGAGCATATTTACATCACAGACCACGTCAGTCAACCATAAGGGCAAAAAAAACCAAAACAAATAAAAACAAAATAATCATCTCTTAATCATAATCGATGTAAAATCCAATTAATAGTGATATTGATTGAAGGTGATGTCATCCAGCACAAGCAGAATTGGAATCTGCGAATCTCTGGATTATTGCGGGACGCTTTTCTGTTCTTCCACTCGAGAGCTCATGCGCAGATGGTCGTGTCCAATCAAGCTAAAAAACGTCCGATTCCAGTCACTGGCTGATTGATTCGTGCAGCTTTGGTTTGAAGGATAAGCTGAATAAGTGTAAATATTACAAAAACAGCTTGGTTTATATGTTGTTTACTGTTATATGATTGTGTGTATTAAAAAAAATCCTTTCTTCAGATGAACCTGTTTTATTTGTCACATACACAGTCATACTCAGTACGATATGCAGTAAATACGACCGCTCGTGACCTTAAAATTAAGATTATCAATAAGAAATAAATTTTGGAATAGAATAGGAATAAAATATAAAAAATATAGAAAAACTAAATATGAAATATAAAATAATTTATATGAAAAAAACTTAGCTGTACAAAATATAGACAATATGTACAAATATGGAAACTGTATAGACGTTGAGTGAGTGAGTTGTAATTAGTGTCATATTTTTATATTTAATAAGCATGATGGATTGTGGTTACGGACTGTCACTAATCCTCGCTCAGGTCCGTCTCACTCAAGAACAAGAACTTAGGCCTGAATCTCCACATGTTCATTTTCACACCACACTTTTAAGTCAGCTCTGGATTTTGGCCGTAGTGAGTCAGTGTGTCTGAGAATGCACTACAGTCATGGGACAACAGAACCGCACCTTGGAAATTTCTCCAAACAGACCTTTTTGCATCAATTATATAAAGAGTTTGTCAAGAGACTGCTTTTGATGTTGGCCAAGAGTTAAAAAAGTACAAAAAAATCCCGAAACCTAGCCCTTTTTTTTTATTTTTACTTTAAACTAATATGTAGAACACAGTGACACGTAAAAGAAACAAACAGCAAATAAGCGTCATCGGTGTCCAAGCACACTGCAGTGCAGTTCCAGCTTTCACAATCGTGCTATGGTAGTAAATTATACTTTTTAAACAAAGTTCAAAGGGTGTGAATTTAAATCAATCAATTTCAATAGAGGCTGGGAGTTTCGTTTAAAATCGTAATCTACTTAAATTGTAATCTGCTTACGCGCTTACAGTATGTGCAAACAAACGGAGACGAGCACAGTAGGACATGGCAGATTTGGGCTAAACACACACATGCTTGTCTTCTACATGTGATTTGTCGGAACACTTCAGAAAACACACACCCGCTACGACTAGACCTTCATTCCGCTAACAAGTTATTACTTGATTTGACAAGGCAAAGTATATACAAAGGAATTAATAAACAGACGAGTGTCATACACTCCAGTGTTACTTGTTGCCGTAACCATAATTATAAAAGTACTATTGATTTTGGCAACACTCTCAAAAAGTGTAGAGAAGCAACATTCGTGACACTCTAGGGTGTCCTGTGGGTCCGCTTCATTTTCTGCTGTTCAGTTGTGTCTTGTTGCTCATGTTGATGATTAGTTCTCCAGAATAAAATGTACAGTACAATACCAGTCAGACGTTTGTACACAAGGTTTTGTTGATTTATTTTCTACATTCTAGAACAGTGCTTTTTTTTTTTTCAAAACTCTGAAATGAAACATATTGCATTAAGTAATTAAGTAATAACAACAACAGTTGGTTGTCATTTGAAGACACAAAAGGCCAGCTGTTCTGGAACAGTTCTTGCAAAACCCATCAAGCTCCTTAATGAAACGGTTTCTCATGAAGACCTTCCCAGGAAAGCAAGACCAAAACTTACCTCTGCTGCAGAGGAGATCATTTAGTTTAGTTACCAGCCTCAGAAATCACCAACTAACAAACAGCACCTCAGATTAGAGCCGTTATGAAGCTTTACAAAGCAGAAGTAGCAGATACATCTCAATATCATCTAGATTATTGTGTATTTTGAACGGCTTTAGCATTGTATTAATAAAAATTAGGAAAGGCCATGGAGTTAGAAGGCGCATCCAAACTTTTGACAGGTATTGTCTCTTTCACAGTGTTAGTCTTGGAATACGGCCATGTTATCACGCAAGAAGACCTCCATAGATGTGATAACCTGGTCATTCAGTACATTCAGGTCGTCAGCCGACTTCATTTTATTGCCACATAACAAGTCTAGACCTGAGCAACTCCAGTCTCCAGAGGCTTGTACAGTGGACACTTCTTATCCTGACGAACCCATCATTTTGGATTAGGATCAGTCCGGACTCATTAGACCACATGACCCTTTCCCCATAGCTCCAAAGTCCAATCATTACGCTCTCAATCAAGCTGAAGCCTTTTTTTTCTGATAAGTTTTACTAACAAATGGTTTTCTTATGGACGCAAAGCTGTTTATCCCAAATCCTGTGAGTTCTCATCACATTGTGTACAGTGTTGGGTGTATGTTAGAGTGCTCGGATTATGTTTTTGATGTAACGAGTAATCTAACACGTTAGGTTCGCCGTTTAAGTACTCAGGTATTTAGTTATATTTTTAAAAATGTAATCCCTTATTCAGACAGCAGTGAGAAGATTCAGCACTATCCTTCCAAGTTCTTAAACCCTGCTGCAGGACATCAACATGACATGATCAATATTCTCATCGTTATATTAAATAACGAACCAAGAAATAAAAACACAGCTTTTGGTGTTAGTTTAAGGCATTCTGCATAAGGCCGAGAAGGTTTATTATTATTATTCTAATTCAGCACAAGGTTAAGGACCGAACAAAATACAAGTTTTCACTGCGTCCAGGTGCTACACATAATACTCAGCAGTGTACAAAATTATGCAGCAGACAGGCATTAAGTACAATATGCAAAAACTTGGTGTTTGTGGTGCTGAGAGACTCGTTCTGATGTGACATGTGGAGGTGGAGATGAAGAGAACCTGTTTAGCAGTCTCATAGCTTGTGGGTAGAAGCTATTCACGAGTCTTTAGGATTTGGCACGAATGCCGGCCATTTTTTTCCCCCGAGGGGAGCAAGGTGAGCGGTTTGTGTGACAGATGAGCCGAGTCTGCTCGGAAGCTCCAGGCCTTTCGTAGTACACCGTTCCGTGTAGATGATATTAATTTCAGGCAGGCTGGTTCCTGTGACTCCGCGGGCATTCTTCACCACACTGTGGAGTGTTTGTTTTGTTTTTCTTTCTCATCCGATACAGTTTAGTTACTGTGTAATGCTGTGGGTCAGGGCAGAGTTAATGATAGTCCTGTAGAAGCTGGTACTGTAGAGTAAAGATGGATGATCGCCGCTTCTACTGCTTGAGGAACTGCAGGAATGCAGAGTCCATGTGTAAGGTCTTTGGTCATGCTTACGCATAAGAGCCTGTAACTGGACACCTGTTTCAACGGGTTTTCATTAATGTATATAGGTTAGTGTGTGGTTTGTGTTCACCACAATCGCATTTGTGTAAATCGTATTACAGCTGTGAATCATAGGTAGCCTGTCGATTTGATTCAATTTCCAGGCATTGAGATTTTCTATTCGATTCACTTCAATAGCTCTCTGATTTATTTCAAGTCAAACGTTTAAAGGTTTAATTTTAATGCATAGAAAAATATAACAAAAAATACTTTATTAGCATTGAAATGCTGTGTAACTCCTGTTGTTAGTTGTTAAAATGTCACATCTCATACAAAGCGATCTTGCAATGCCAATTTTCTGCTCAATACTCCAGTCCAGGAGATGGCAGTGTTGCACCGAATGGTCATGTATTTCAAAAGAAGAAGACACTATACTCTCTCAAAACACGAGTATTTGTGAAAAATGGTTTTATGTCTGCCATGTTTAAGGAATAGATCAATTTTTGACTATTTAGTTTGAACATTTGAAACATAACATAAAATATTCAAATCGTTAGGTGTCAATCAATTCTGAATTGAGAACTGACCCAACTATAATTAGTGCATCGAATTAATTATTTGCTAATCGCACAGCGATTGTATTTTCCTTGAAATACCATCATGCTATAACACTTCTTCTGTACACCCTTTACTTAAATATAGTATAAAAGTACTCAGTCACATGTCCATCATGTTCCCTCACAACTTCTTAAATCTTTGATTGAGAGAAATTGAGTTTAGTTCCTGTAGCAGGCAGCAGCACACAAACAAAGCACAGCACAGTCACGAAAGTCTTGAAACTCCCTCATTTCTTCATATTTATTAAACAACCTCAGCAGCAACCTCATCTCCCCTCTCATCTGGTCCAACCAGCACCACCAGTCACCGTCATCATCTGCACAGGTTTCTCACCAGTTCATGCCTTAAGTTAGATGTTTGTTTTTATTAATGCTTGAATGATTCATAGCCACTGTGTGGCTTAAACAAACAACGAAAAAACATTTCTCTGAAACTTATTCTCGGGTACAGGGACTGGACTAAAAATGAGAGACAAAAAGGTGTCAAAAAAAAGAGAAGCCTGGAGAACTGTTCCTCAGAGCGACGTTAAAAATACAATAAAGTCTGACACTTTGGAAGCAAAATATGACGACATGAGATGTGGCTCGAGATGTCCACACAGCACCGTACGACGCTGTATAATTCACTGACGTCCTACGGGTTGTCCATACTACACTGGCGCTCACGGCTCAGAAGCAATGGAAGCAGGGTGTGAAAATTGCATCTGAGAATCCAGGTGCAGTTTGTTGTTCGAGTGTTAAACGCTGCCTCAAAAAAGCGCACCAAGCTCCTCCAAGTGGTCTAACGCTTCACTGTATGGTAATTCCCAGCATATGTGAGGGGGGGGGAGTTGGGGGAGGGTGCGGCGGAGATAAAAGCGCTTAAGGAAGCAGACAGCAGTTATACGCCATTATGACGATTCCTCCAAAAGTTTTTGAGTGCACCCAAACAGCATTACACTCCAATATGGCTGGAAGTGCAGACGGGTAATCTGCAGACGGGGACGAGTTGGTGCTCGGGGTGTGTTTCGGCGGATTTGAGGCGGTTGGACAAGCTGTAACAGTATCCTCAGAACAAAAACAGTCAGGCTCAGAGATGAGGACTCACAGCTGGAGAGCTGGAGGAGTAAATGAAGAACTGACGCCTGATTGGTCAGACTAGTCAAGGCCCAGCGTGTGTGATTGGTTGCAACACGCTCTCTTTACACTCACACACAGTCTTTCCTCAGAAGTTCTGTCACATGGTGTGCTCGAGGGAGCCTCTGCGTGATCTGGGAGGCATATCTGGTTTCATTTAGGAGAATTTTCTGTTTTTCTTTTTTCTCCCAGACTTTAAGTCTAAATGCAGCTTGGAAGTTTTAAAAAGGGGTTTTATTAACCGTATTATATGGTGGTGCAAAGGATCCTTATTTCTTTAATTTTGGTTTCATTTTCTTTTGGGCAAATCAGCTCAATCCAGAACTTTACTTCTTTTCTTTAATAGACAACAAAAATAACATAGGTTTATCAATAGGTTCGGTTATAGGATCACTCGATTTGGGGCTAAATATGAAATACCCTAATATTGGATGCATATGGTCTAGAATTAAACAATATCACCTAAGAGGAAGTGTGTTCTGCTGGAATATGATATCCCAGCACAACATACTCCCTCTCGTACAAATGAGGGCTCAACCATGCTGATATTCAGCACAACAGCATGACTGCGGGTCCGATATTGCTTTTATACAACGGTTCCACAAACACCATTTATTATCAACAGATTTTGATTTGTTCGTTTCTTTAATCAGTTATTTTGCTCCACCAACACATATCCGTCCGCGACTGGTGGAGCTGGCGACTGACTGGTGATCAACAGAGGTGAAAAATTGTTTTAAATTCTTACCAGTACTACAGTATGTAGCCAAAAGGTGAAGAGAATAAACCATGGAGGTGGTGAACAGTTCTGTAAATCTCAAAAGTTTGTTAAGTTCCTGGTTCCAGGATTGAAACCCAAAATCTGTTAAATGGATAACTTGTGCGCTATGTAGGGTGCACAGTCACTTACTCGTTCAACACCCCAAGTAGTGCACTGGATCAGGGGTTGGAAAGGAGTTTGTGATTCAGCCTTGTGTTGGAATCTAGTAAGCTTTGTAGCTAGTACTAAGTAAAAGAACACGGATGGTTCTGATCCGATTCGGAACGAGACAAAAGTTATTTAAGATGACATAATGTTATCAGATGTGCATTCTTGTGCTCTGTGACTGGTTTTGAATGTGGGTTTTGGCCGGCCGCTGCTCTCTCCTCAGTACTGCGGACCGTATAGACCTACGCTGCGACCCACAGTTATTGTAATTAATGATTATAGAATACGTGAGATCTGAGTGATTCATATTCTTAAACGTCCCAATGATGTTAGTGTCCATTATCACCACTTTTGAAACACCTCTCGTTTACCCAGTCCATTCTTTTTTTTTCCTTTTCCCGTTTTTGTATCAGCTGGAGTTTAAACCAGATTTCCCTCCTAATGTGACCTCATATAAGAAGTCGCTCAAGCAGTAACTCATTTAAGTGGAGATAATTGAAACGGTACATTTGGAAAAGGAATGAAACAGAGGTTTGAACACACACACACACTTTAGGCAAACTGTAGGAGAACTGTAGGAGTTAAATTGTTAAAAATACAGTACCATATGGGACCTTTAACTCAATTTCCAGGCATTCGAGTTATGTGGATCCCTAATAAAGTTATAAATAAATGAATAAATACCCAATAAAAAACTGGTGATAATGCTCTAGAGGAATTTTAAGAGTGTGTTCGTATCATTTCTCTCTACTTTTCGTTTTATTTGTGCTCTGTGTATTTCCAAAAAGACCCTGAAGAATTATATTACTTTAATTTATAACAAAAAGCAAAAAAAGGAATTGACAGTTATAACATTAAAAGCATCACTGAACACATCGTCATTAAGCTCTGGTATCTGGAGTATTGCTGTTCCTGATGTAGAAGCCTTTAAGAAGAATTTGCAGATGCAAAATTCCTATTTGACTAAAGAAAGACATTTTCCTACCAATCCTGTATCCAACTTAATTAACACTTGAATTTTTTGGTAAGTAAAATAAATGTCTGATCTTAGTAAATCGGCGCAGTTGGGATAGAACGTGTGTTCCTGTGGAGATGCAGGAACAGCTGAGCTACTGTGTGAAACCATGGTTTGATGTTGTTACCTGAACAGACCAGTAGAAGGCGCTCTTCCACCACCGTGCCGTCTCGTCATCACCTCGAAATGGAGCGTTTATTGGAAATGCTTTTTACGACCACAGAAGACCCAAGCTGGCCATTGGCTAATAAAAGCTAATTTATGTTCATCATGCGTGTGTGTTTTAGAGTCTCTGCCTCTATCAGTATTGCATTACTGTCCACCCTCGGCGGACCCGGTAACGATGTTACACGGAAGTGAGTGCTCAGCTTTTCAGCATTACCAAGAGTGCAATATCCAGAGGATGGAGGATGTGGCATGAGAGGATGAGTAGGCATCCAGTATGCAGGCGTTTGTGCCGGTCGTCCTGACAGGAGGCAGACATTCCATCCCTGCCTTGCACCGTTATTAAGCCCCGTCCTGCTTTACATGATTTCTATATATAAATATATATATATATATACACAGTGCCGTGAAAAAGTAATAGCCTTTAATCTGTTGTTTTATTTGTTTGCATATTTGTCACACTTAATGGTTTAAGATCATCAAACTAATTTAATTATTATGCAAAGATAACCCAGTGTTTAAATGATGATTTCATTTATTATGGGGAAAGAAGCTGTTTAAACCTGATTTGGCCGGTGTAAAAAAGTAATTGCCCCTAAGCAGAATAACCGGTTATGCCACCCTTGCTGGCAATAACTGCAGTTAAGTGTTTGCGGTTAAGCGTTTGCGCCAATGAGTCTTTTACATCGCTGTGGAGGAATTTTGGTCCACTCTTCTTTGCAGAATTGTTTCAGTAAGGCCACATTGGAGGATTTTCCAGCATGAACAGCCTGTTTAAGGTCACGTCATATGATATAAATCCAGACTTTGACTAGGCCACTCTCAAACCTTAATTTTATTATTTTTTTTAAGGCATTCAGAGGTGAACTTGGTGTGTTTCGGATCAACCCAACTGCGCTTGAGCTTGAGGTCACAAACTGTCAGGCATTGTTCTTCAGGATTTTCTGGTAGAGTGCAGAATTCATGGTTCCATCAGTTATGGCGAATCGTCCAGGTCCTGAAGGTGCAAACCAGCCCCGGACCATCACGCTACCACCACCATGTTTGACTGTTGTGCGTGATGATCTTTCTTTTATAAAACGCAGTGTTAGTTTTATCGCAGATGTAAAGGGACACACACCATCCAAAAATGTAAACTTTTGTCTCATCAGTCCACAGAATATTTGCCGAAAAGTCTTGGGGATAATCAAGATGTTTTTTTGGCGAGTGTGAGACGAGCCTTTGTATTCTTGGAACTCTCCCATGAAGGCCATTTTTGCTTCCAGTCTCTTTTTTTATTGGTGAATTATAAACACTAACCTTAACTGAGGCGGGAGAGGCCTGCAGATCTTTAGATGTTGTTCTGGGTTCTTTAATGAGCTTTCGGATTAGTCATTGTCTAGTGTGTTGCGTTTGAAGTGGGAATGTCGCCACCTGCTGAGTATCATGTATAATAGTCTTGGTTTTCCTTCAAAATGTGCCTAATAATGCAACAGATTTTTAAAATTAGATATGGAGACTGTTGACTTTAAAGTAGACACACTTAGTGAGCATAAAGTGAATAAGCAAAGGAGAGACTTTTATTATGAAAAAGGTAATTAAGCAACTGAGCTAATGCAAGCCGTATAATTTTAATGCTTGAAGTTGAGTACTTTTACTTTAGTACACAAGTAAATGTAGGACTTTTACTTGCACTTGAGTAATATTTGCCCTAACTAATGTCTACTTTTACACCAATGGTTGGTGGTTGCAGTTAATTGTTCACAATCGATTCTTTTTTTTTTTTTAAACTATATATAAGTAAACTTTTACATATAAAATTCTCAAAAATTAACAACTTCCTTAAGATATACAACAATCTCTGCAGAAAACACAAACCGCTTCCATGTTCTGCGTTTTTGCTTCTGAGTTAATGGAGGAGGTTTGGTGCAATACTGCAGGGACGGGGGTTCAATTCCCAGCCAGTGTGCGGATCAGATGGTCTACGCTACAGCCGAGAGACCATCAACAACATGTGATATGATACTTGAACAGTCAACAACACAAGTGACAGAATTTCAGTACTTACTAGCTACTTTTAGTAGTTTTTAATACCTTAAAACTATAAGAAATGTAGCTGATGGGACAGTCGGACAATAACAAATCAAATTTAATTAAAAATATAATTAAATCAAAAAGAAAGGCTGCACAGGATTAACAACTTTAATAAGCAGATGTTTTATTAACATTTAAGAAAGGAGTCTTCAGTGTCAGAACTTTGTTTTAGGTTTAAGGATAAAGAACTTTCACTTTTTTAGTTTTATTACCTTTAAAAGAAAAAAGGTAGCCACATCAGTGCATTTACGATAACGTTAAATGTACAGACGAACACTTTGTTAATGACGGCGCATCTCTTTGGTCTTACTTTTGTTCACTCATGTCAGTAGGGGATGAGGTCATAGGTCAGACGTGTACTTGGGTTTGGGTTTTGTAGTTTTTAAGCCCTGTTTGAATGGAGGAAACCTAGAAATCGTGATTTATGTCGGGTGCAGGTTTTGAAATGGAACGAGAATATGACCCGGGCAGGAAGAAATAGAAAACCAGCGTGATCAAACAGGTGAGAAACGTGTTACCATGACAACCCTGCTTCAAAACGAGTTACCCATAGGGGAAAGCGAGGTGTTTTTTCGTGAGCCAGGGGAAGTGATGTATTCTGTTATTTGTAGGAATATTTTCTCCATAACGTGGCGTTCGAATTATTTTTTAATATCGGTCCTGTTCTATTGATCTGCGTTAGACTCTCACACAGCAGAATGTGGAGCGCAGGGCGTCCGGTAGCATTAGATTTAATGACGATAATAAATTCTGTTGAACTTTTTGGAACATTTCAGAATATTGGCGTCGAGTGTCAGGGAAAGTGCGCTGCATTCGTTTTTGGTGTGAAGCCCATTAGCTCTGTGAAATGAAATGAAATTGAAACGGCTGCACCGAGCGTTTAGGGTGGTAGGTGTCCGACTGACAGAGTACCAATTAACGTCCCGCAGTGCAAAAGTTAATTGTTGTTCATTGTTACCACAAAAACTCCTCATAAAGGAGCTTTATCCCCGAAGTTCTGGACTATTATCATCATTTCTTTGGTCAATTTCTTTTTGAAATTCTCAGAATGAGCAAGACCAACGTAATGATTTCCTTTCTTTGTCTTTCTTCTGTCAGATCGTGTGTGTCAGCGTCAGAGAAGGAAAACCCTGGTGAGTATGTCTTCTTCTGTGTCCTAGATAAGGTGATGATAAAAGCTTTCTAAAGTATTTGCTCACCTCAGGCCTTACCAAAATCCCAGAATAAACGCAATTATTTAAAAAAAAAAATTATTCAAAGTCAGATCCAAAATGGATTTTAAAAAATTATTTTATAATTGAGTGTTTTTCCTCCATATGCCACTTGTTCTCAAGAACTGCACAAAATTATTAGGTCTGCACAATTTTTTTTCCCCCCAAAAAAATGTTGGCACAAATATGCGATGAAAATGAGTTTAGACAATTTAGTCTGCGGTATTTACCCACTAAATGTAAAATATTGTGTTCAAACGTATTTATCCAATAATCTCATTAAGAGGATGTTTGCCAATATTTGTTTATCAACTCAAAATTCAAAAAAAAATAAATAAATAAAATTATTGATAATCCGTAATAAACTATTGTGATTAAATAATTGCATGAATCCATATCGCGATATAGATTTTTCATTTTCATTAATTGTGCAGCACGACACGTAATATAGCAGAGATAACCCCTTTATTTTAAACATTTGTAAATAATAATAATAATAATAATAAAACATTTCAGGGCCGTTGGAAACCATTAGCATTGTAGGAGCTATGATAAAGATTATGAGTTGTTATGTTAAGAAACTTACCGTTTTTAGGCACAAAGACATTAATTATTAGAAATACTTTTTAATGAATGTAAATTACATAAAGTAAATTCATTTTACCATGTTTCTGCTAAGAACTTTATTGGTACTATTATTAAATTAATAGTATTTCAAGAAAACTCAACGCTCGCTGGATAAACTCGGTGATCGTCCGACTGAAATATCTCTCATTTAACATGTTGTAAAGTGTTTCGCAGGGTGGACCAATAATCAATAATAATTATAATAATAATAATAATAATAATACACTATATCGACAAATGTATTTGGCTAAACCAGTTAATTATTGAATTGAGGTGTTTCAATCAGTCCGGCCCCTCATCCCCAGTGAAGGACAATCTTAATGCTTTAGCATACCGCGGCGATGCTACGCTTCTATGCAACTTTATAGCAACGGTTTGGGGAACGGCATTTTCTATTCCAACTCTGCACTATTCACACATTTTCATCCCGAGTGGTAGGAATGAATCATTTGATTTGAAATAACGATTATGATTGCTGATCAGAAAAAAAAAGGTCTAATTTAATTGAAAACTTTTGTATTTGAAGTCAGTTTGTATTGTTAAATGCAGCATGTAGGTATTGTTATAATATCGTATCAGGTGGTTTCTGGGAGATCCCGTCCCTAACGTTTATCTGGCTGTCTTGTTTTGTACCCCGGTAACTGTGCAATAATACTTAGCATTGAAAAAAACTAATGCTAACAAACTACAATGTGTATGTAGGTCGCAACCTAACAGAATTAAAAGTGATTATGGTTTAGTTTTACTCAATAGGCTGCCCTAACTCCTAAATCCTGCGCTAAATCCCTGGTCCACATCTTTATCTGCGTTACACCCGACCTTAGAGAGCGCTGGTGACTGTTAATCCAAAGGGTAACAAAAATAAAACCACTCAGACTGGCGGAAACAGTGGAGCACCGTGGTCCCGAGGTGGTACTATCGTAGACTTTTGTTTCTTTTCAGGAGTAGAAGGACGTCTGGAGGACAAGGTAGTTGCGTATATGTACTTTCTCAACTGCCAGCAAGTCTGTTAAAAACTCACCCCTCCTTGTACGTGATCCTTATTTTACAAAAAGAAGTCTTTTTTTTTTTTTTATGGATTTGCTTGCTGTTGAGACGGCATCAGGATTTAATTTTTATCCAATTATGAAACGCACATGTGGGCGGCACGGTAGCGTAGTGGTTAGCACTTTGATCTCGCACCTTCAGGGTCAAGGGATCGAGTCCTGCCTCTGGGTCTGTGTGCAGGTTCTCTCCGTGCTTGGTGGGTTTCCGCTGGGTACTCCAGTTTCCTTTCACGGGAATTGAACCTGGACCCTGGAGGTGCAAGATGACAGTGCTAACCACCAACCACCAGGTGGCATTCTGGATTACATGGTTATAACAACTTTCTATTTTCATTTAACAGCAGAAAGCTTTCACGAGGTTTAAAATGTATATAGTTTTTAAATGTTATTAATTACAGTTTTTTAAAGTTTAGTTTCAGAAAAGCTTTACAAATGCCCAGGAGTAAATCTGGTGTACAATTTAACTTATTACAAATTCAGAACTATCCTCTTTTTTTTTAAAGCAGAAAATTTTCTGAAAAGTTATTTTAAAAAAGGGCTAAAATCTGACGCTAACAATATATAAAATAATTTCCCTTCTTCTTTCATTCTTTTCTTTCTTCCTTCAATTTTCTCAGTGCAGAAAGCTTTTAAAAAGCTTTAATAATCTGAAAAACGTTGACTTTTTCTGAAAAGATAAAAGAAAAAAAGCCCACGCAGGGGTAAACGAACCCCACCGAGATGGAGAGCAGTGGAGAGTGCTTGTGGAAATACAAATCATGTTTAGCGAGCGAGTGCGAAACACTTTACAACATGTTAAATGAGAGATATTTCAGTCGGACGATCACCGAGTTTATCCAGCGAGCGTCGAGTTTTCTTACAGCACAGCGTGAACATTCATGAAATCACACACGGCCACGATATCCGGAAGAGCCCTCCATCGGTCTCGGGCCAGGATCACGCTGTCACAGGTTAGAATGAAGAACTGGATCAAACTCTTAACTCCATCCAGTGGAATTTTAAAATATATATAAAATAGTGCTTTTAATTGTTGAGAGTTTTGTACAACGTTGGAAAGAGAAATGTTCCAGCCGTCTGGTAGCGGCTTTCGTCCGACTGTTATAGGAATATATACCTTATTGGAATATATATTTTCAGGTGTAAGGTACGTAGACAGTGTTGCTTTTCAATGCACAGGACAATGCAGTGTACACACTATATTGCCAAAAGTATTCGCTTGCCTGCATTCACATGCATATGAACTTGAGTAGCATCTGATTTTTAATCCATAGGGTTTACTAAAATGTTGGCCCCGCCCCTTTTGCAGCTATAACAGCTCCAAATCTTCTGGGAAGGCTTTCCACAAGGTTTAGGAATTTTTGACCATTCTTCCAGAAGCACATTTGTGAGGTCAGACACTGATGTTGGCCGCTCTAATTCATTCCAAAGGTGTTCTATCGGGGTTGAGGTCAGGCCTATCAAGTTCTTCCACATCAAACTCTGCTCATCCATGTCTTTGTGGACCCTAATTTGGAGGACCATGTTGGAACTGGACCGGGTCGTCCCCAAACTGTTCCCACAAAAGTTAGGAGCATGAATTTGTCCTAAATGTCTTGTTAAGCTTACACCTGTTTGGAGAAAAGGACCTAAATTTGACACCGTCAGATGATGCATGGAATTCAAATCTCAAGCTTGTCAATTCAACCTCCTTATGCGCCCGCCACTCTTTATTACAGATTTTCTTCTTTAAATATGCCTGGTGTCTAGCCTTTCTTAGACATGTAAAGCTGGCTTGGAGTCAGGGATGGGTGGAGTGGGAGGTATAGGGGTTTATAAAGTGTACATTGAAACACTATATGTCTACTTTGTTTTATCCCTGGTAAAAATCAATAAAAAATATTGTTGAAGAAAAACAAATGTCTTGGTATGCTGAAGCATTAAGAGTTCCTTACACTGGAATTAGGGGGCTGAGCCCAACTCCTGAAAAAACACATCATAATCCCGCCTCCACCAAGATTTATACTTGGTACAATGAAGTCAGATAAGTCCTGTTCTCCTGGCAACCTCCAAACCCAGACTGGTCCATCAGATCGAGACTCAAATCGCCCAGAATCATCGACAGACAGGGATGCGTGATTTGTCTCTCCAG
Source organism: Clarias gariepinus (assembly GCF_024256425.1). NCBI lineage: Eukaryota > Metazoa > Chordata > Actinopteri > Siluriformes > Clariidae > Clarias > Clarias gariepinus. Next base: position 24,905,931 of record NC_071120.1, read on the forward strand.
TGAACACGTCTCCACAACTCTGGAGTCCATTGGCGTCTTGCTTTACACCAATGCTTCGCATCGGACTTGGTGATGTATGGCTTGGATGCTGCTCGGCCATGGAAACCCATTCCATGAAGCTCTCTACACGATGTTCTTAAGTAGAGAAGGTTTAGATGAAGTTTGGAGGTCTGTAGCTATTTAGTCCTGAGCTTGATTTTATCCAACTGTAACCATGGAAGTGATTGGAACAACTGAGTTCAATGATTTGGATGCGTGAGCGAGTATCTTTGGCAATATAGTCTATATTTTCCAGCTGCTGAAATTTTTAATCTGATTGGTCAGAAGGTGTTGATTAAGAGTTTCACACGTAGTATTGAGACATTAATTTGAATATACAGTACGTGTTCGCGCTTCTATAATATAGTCTCATTCACAGAGAGGCGTGAGAGATTGAAAGGAGTTATTTTGTAACAGAAAAGCAAATTAAGTATCTAAGGGGGGGGTTCAAGTCAAACCGGGACTTTTGATTGCAACAGTAACTCTCATAGAGTTTAAAAACTCCCTTTATATCACTATGTAATCTATAAACCCTGCTACACTAATGCACTCATCCCAGCGTTTCACCAGGGCTTGGACACCATCAAGGTAGAAAGTTTTCACTCACTTACTAAAGTTGCATGGAAACTATAACGCGTCCTTCATTGCTTTGATAGAAGAGGAATAAAAGCCTTCTGGGCATGCTGTTAGAGAAAAATAGTCGAGTTCCTTTTGTACTGCGCTTCAATCATTGATTATTTTTATTTATTTTTTTTTTATTCCTTATTTTTTTTATCTGTTTATATATTTCGTGCCGGTCATGACAATGTTGCGCATCAAACACAAGCACAAACACAAAGACACACACTTACACCGTTATTGATTTAGCGATATTGCGGGAGAAGATATTTTTGTACACGCAGCTGCTCATCCACACTGTGTTGATGCAACTTGTAATAAGACGAACGGAGGCGGGAAAGTGAATCAGAGCGAGTGAGAGACAAGATACACAGCGCAGCACATCTTTCTTTCAAAACTAGTAAACACACCGTATTGTGATTCAGAGCTTCTTGTCTGTTTCATGCTAGAATTTTTGAATTAAAGACAAACCTTTGTGTTTTTTTTCTCTCCCAGATCAGGAAATTACCTGCAATCCCTGATATTTTCATTTCTATGCAAGCAGTAGATGAGCTAAATATTTGATTAGGTAGGATGCAAGTCAAACTGGGGTATGTGGGCGGAGCTTAAAATAGTGCAGCTCACTAATATGTCAGGTGTATCGTAGTGTATAATATATGCTGTATGGGATTTGGTTCGTGTTGTTTAGAATGAGTTGTTTACATGAAATGTGATTCAAATGTTTTGGGATTTCAGGGGTGGATCACAGAGAGAGGAAGTTCACAGCCCATCGGAAGTTCGGCGATCGCAGGGACGGCGTAACGAGCGCACGCACGTATTTCTACGCAGACGAAATCAAATGCGACCAGCACATGGAAACATTCCTCAGGTGCATCAAGGCATCAGGTTAGAAATGAACTAGTTAAAAGTAATTAAAAGTTATTTTTTATATTTGTTAACTTTGCAGTTATCGATTTGAAAAGGTGTCTCAACAGGACGGTGTGCTGAAATGAACAACACACTCATTCACACATTACAGGCAACTTGGGAACGCCAATTCTGCATGTCTTTGGACGGTGAGAGGAAACCGGAAAACCCGGAGGAAACCCATCAAGCTAGGGGGAACGTGCACACAGAGAGGGGAATCGAACCTGGACCCTGGAGGTGCAAGGCGATTGTGCCTCCCCTAAAAGTCACATGAACTCTAAAGTTCTAATCTAAGGTTCCACTCTTGTTGGACGTCCCGTAACCACATTCCCAAACTGTTGACGTTAGTAGGGAGTTGCAACCCTATTGTAGCTATAGCAACCACAATCCATGTTCAGGTTCATCCCAAATGTGTTGAATGAGGGTTCAGGCTACTTGAGGTCTTTCAAAGCAAACTCAACCAACCTTGCCTTTATGCAGTTCCATTTGTGCACATGGTGAACGTCACTCTGGACCAAGTAAGAGGGTCTTCCCCAAACCGTCAAAATGGTCTGTAATGAAAGCAGTGTTTCCAACAGGTGTGAAATGTACTTGCAGTGTTATAGAGCGGCACGACCCGGCATTACCTGCAAGCACAAAAGTGCTCTACACACTTATATAAAAATAAAAAAAAGACATTATTCTGTCGATATTTCTTTTTAGGTAATAAATTAGACGGAGCAGAAGAACACGACAAGCCTCCCGCGTCATTCAAATCACATGCATGGAAGCATTTTGACTTCAAATATAACGATGACTGAAAAAGGGTGGTGGACAAAACGATTACAGGGTGTGCTACGAGAAAGCCGTATGAAAGCGGCAGTACATCGAGCATGACATCACCCTGGTGTGCTGTCAGGGTGGAAAACGGAACAACCACAGCAACAGCTGCTCACTGCTGCATTTAAGCAGAATCAGCACCAGAATCAGAGCGGGCTAAAACGATTCCCAAATCTATCAGGTGTTTATCGCAGCAGGTCAGGTTGTGGAAAACAAAGGATTAAAAAACATGTTGAAAGTGCTCGAGCCACGCTACGAAATACCCAGCATGAACTTTACGAACAGGATAAAATGCAAATTCTTGCGGACTTGATCTGATGCATCGTCTATTGTGATCACCACAGACGTGTGGACATCAAGGTCTAAAGAAGTTCGGCGCTACAGACACGCCCACTCTTCGAGAGTCAGACAAGCACAAATCTAGCGCAGGGACTGACCGAAGCAGTAGCAGAGTGGAGGTTAAAGAGGCACAATGCATGTAGCAATAGCCACAGATAGCACCCAGAAAACACCCATGTAAATGCAGTGTACAAGCTGGACTGGGGTCATGGATATCTTGCTTTGCACATGTGATAAATTTAGCATGCCAGAGTATTAAATATTTTATTCCTAATTTTTATTTATCCAGCTGATTATTTCTTGATTCTGGGACATGCAAACAATATTTCACTCTGCTGTAAGGTCTATGTGATAAATAATAGAATAATATGCTTGGACGACCCCGCCTAGAGTGGAAAACACTGGAAACTAATGTAAAGTGGGCATAACTTTGGTAGACTAAGGGAAGAGTAGGTCTCTTTGCAATACCAAGGTTCTACCCAACATAGTTTCCATCACAAGCCATGCATTTGCTCCATCGTTGAGGCCTCGAAGTCTCGAATCCTCTGAAAATTGTAGCAGTTGGCGGTCTCCTACCGCGTTGCATGGTTTGTCTTCGGTGGTGGTTTTCCCTTCTTTAGGCTCCTTCATCCATCTCTGCACATTGCTCCTGTGTCAATGGTGTCGTCTCCATAAGCATTCTTTTGTCTTTTTATGCACAAAAACCTCATCCACTTTCAAATCAAGCTAACGAAATAAGATTGAGATGAAAATGAACCAAACCCCAATCAGCTCCACGCTTGTATTCACTCAGGTGGAAGTTCTGAAGACGGTTTCTCCGCCATTAAGATGACCGCACTGGGACGCCCACAGTTTCTGGTAAAATTCAGATTCATATATTCCCAAAAAAATAAAGTTCTCCTGGGAGGCAGGAAATCTGCAAATCTGAGGGTGTTTTTTATTTTGTTTTTTTGTTTATTTTTCCTCTCGCGTCGTCCAGCTGCAATTTTCAGAGGTGCTGGTGAAATGGAAACGTTTCTTCAGCTTCCTGGCGGCGCAGCAGGGGAAAGATGGCCCAGAGGTGCTGGAGCAGAAACTGGACCTCGAGGAGCTGCAGGTAAAGACACGACTCATGCTGAGTGAAGAGTGAGTAAGTGAGAGATGGAGAGAGAGAGAGAAAGAGTATAGCCCAAGGAATATGATAAATAAAGATCAAATCCGATTTTTTCCCCTTCTTTTCGGAGCATTTGACCTGATCTAGCGTAAGTTTTTTTGCAGTGGATGTTTGAATACAAATTCATTCTCAACGTCTAGGAAATTCATGAGGTGTGTTCGTACGAATAAAAACCCCTCTCTTTCTCAGTCTTTTCTGACAAAGCTCGGAGCCAAAGGTGACATCCGTGGCTGGTTCACGAACGAGAAGCTGTGCTCGTCTGGGTAAGAACGACTCTCTGAATTCTAAGCAGCCGTCATTGTACACCTTAAAAAAGGGTCAGCTTTGTGTTCGCTACTTAACTCCTCACACCTAAGAGAGTTTAACGAGCTCTGGCACATCGGACCCCTAACGAATACACCTAAAGCTCGAAGAACAAGTGTGTTAATAAAAAAGAAAGGAACAAAAAAAAGTCTTAAATGTCACAAAGTCGAGCCTTTGTTTCAGCCAGCTCCTTAATTCATGCATATTAAGTCAGACTGGTATGTTGCGTAATAGTCTAGCCCAGTAAGGAGTATGGATCTGGTTTGAACTTGCAGTGTATCAATTAACCTTCTTCCCCACATTAGCACCATCGACATGCTTGACTGGAACAGTCTGATCGACGAGAGGACAAAAATATCCGATCTTCTCGTGGTACCCAACATTGAGGTAAGAGAGCATGACTGATATCTTAAGTTGGGTAGAAATGAGGAAAACCATCAAATCAATTTAACGGGGGAGCTATAATTTATATAAAGTTCACTTTTTATCAATGTTTAGGTATCCACGTCTTCAGTGTACAAACAAAAAAACCTGAGGGTTCAATTAACACCCCCCCAACGATACCCTCCCCTTCATCACTCATTACATGCACATTTGTGATTTTCATTTTAGAAAAGAAAAAAAAAAGGTGTGAGAATCTGTTGTTAGCCCTACAAGGTAAACACAGGGTGTAAAATGCCTTTTAACGTCTATTCAAATTCAAAATTCTAATTTTATTTGTCACATACACGGTCATACACAGTACGATATGCAGGGAAATGCTTACACGACCGCCGGTGACCTTAAAAAGAAAATAAAAAAACTATATATAAAGAAGAAATATTAATAAAATGAAATAAAATACAAAGGAAAATAAATGTAACTAGTAAAATAAACAAACTGTACAAATAAGGGCATGTAAAAATATCACAAAATATAGAATATAGGAATTTGGGGGGGAAATATATATATAAAAATTCTGAAATGTTTTAAAGTGGCATTAAAATGTTTTAAAGTGTCTATATAATATGCTGCCTTTTAATTAATGTTTTAAAATTGGGCTTTGTCACTAAGGGTGCCAATAATTCTAGCCATATTCAAATTATTGTCATTTAAAAAAAAAATAATAATAATGCAGTGCGTAAATATGTACATGTCTGTTTAACTGTTAGTATTCAGTAGGTGAAGCATCGCAGGGGAAATGGCCTTCACTCAATATTTAGTGAATGAAATTGTCCTTGAATGAAGGTCATGTTGTGTGTGTTTAACACAAGGTCAACTTTTTGTAAGGTATTCAAGTTTGAATGAGTAACAACCCTCAGATTAGCGTTGCGTCACCCATGAGTAAGCCGACCTTGCCAGCTTTCATTCATCACGAAAATATCTCCTTTATAAATGACACCCACAGATCACAACCAAGGACAGAATTTTCCTCCGAACAGCCTCTCTTTCCTGGATTTCTGTTAACTACACAGTTTTATGGTTTTATCGCTACATTTTAGAGCTCCGAGTTGGCAGCAGTTCCACAACTCTGCCTCTTAAGTCCTCACACCAAATGCTGCTGTTGGTTCCAGAGTGCTAGTTAAAGTTTAATTCATGCAACTGTTCAGAACTTACCAAGGGTGTAGTCAAAACATGAGTGGCCATGTGCGGCCAAACGTGGCCAAGACATACTTCATTTTATCTAAATCTATAATAAGTAGCTCTACTGCCCTAAAGCCAAGACAGAACTGCTCGCTTTCTTGACATTTTCCCGAACGATAGCCAAGATCTGATTGATTACGTTTCCCAAATGGTAGCCAAGATCTGATTGGTTCAGAACTTACCAAGGGTGATTCCACCAAACATAGCCAAGATCTGATTGGTTCAGAACTTACCAAGAATGATTTCCCCAAACATAGCCAAGATCTGCTTGAATAGAACTTACCAAGGGTGATTCCCCCAAACGTGACCAAGATCTGATCGGTTACTTTCCCAAAAGGTAGCCAAGATCTGACGGGTTACTTTCCCAAAAGGTAGCCAAGATCTGATTGGTTACGTCCCTCAAGCGTAGCCAAGATCTAATTGGTTACGTCCCTCAAACGTTGCCAGGTCTTATCGGTCACCTTCCCTAAACATGGCCAAGGTCTTATTGATCACTTTCCCCAGACATAGGCATGATCAGATTGGTCACCTTCACTAAACGTGGCCGTAAATGCTCACTTTCCCTAAATGTAACCAAAACAATATTATCTATTTATCCTAAATACCAAATTATCCAGGCAGGGCCATTGGTGGCTTTCATGCAGAAAGGCCTGGGTTCAATTTCCTCCCAATGCCCAAACCCCAGCCACTGAATGCAGTGCCGGTCCCAAGCCTGGATAAAATGGGAGGGTCGCATCAGGAAGGGCATCTGGTGTAAAACCTGTGCCAAGTTGTGTGCAGATCGGATGGCACTGCTGTGGCGACTCCTTGACGGGAACAGACGAAAGACGTATAATAATTAAATTGACTAGACAGCATGGTGGTTTAGTTGTTAGTCGTGTAGCCTCGCACCTCCAGGGTTACTGCATGTTCTCTCTGTGCTTGATGAGTTTCCTTTGGGTACTCCGGTTTCTTCCTACAGTCCAAAGACATGCAGATGAGTTTTATAACCCCATGATAAGTGGTATAGAAGACGAATGAATGACTGTATGAAACTAAATTGACTACGTTGTGCTTTTAAATAAACATGTCTTGGCTTCATATTTAACCTGTTTTTTTTCCTGATTGAACAGACAGGCCACCTGGAGCCTCTGTTGCAGAGATTCACTGAGGAAGAGGAGAAGCAGATGAAGAGGATGCTTCGAAGACTTGATGTACTTGCTAAAGTAAGCCATGAAAAACACCATTAAAAATATAAACACGTTCTTCCTTTACAGCTTGTTTTTTTCTGATAATTTGATGATTAATATTAAACTGTGCATCACGTTTATGAATAGTGTGAGACTTCCATCATCCGGCCACAGGTTCACTGTTTTTAAGTGTCAAACTGCAGCCAGCTTTACTCACCACTCGGCCTGTGTGTTTCCTGAAATATAGAGTGGCTTCTCTAGACAAGGCCGCGCTCAGTTCAGGATCGGAGCCGAATTCAATTCACAGGCTGCAAATAAATTATTTAAAAACGATTAAAAATGTAAAAGTCAATGGCAGATGAATTGCAGTTCCTCTGAAGAAATGAACCGAATGAGCCGGAATGGAACTGACCTCGAGCTCGGCTTCAGCCTTCAGGGAGTCGATGAATATTAACAGTTTTTACACTCTTTATTTACTGCTTATATAATGTTTGTGTCAGATTGAGCCAGAAAAAAAATGATCTGACGCATATGAAGGAAAAATGCTATAAATATTTTTGTCAAATATTTTTTTAACAAAACAGAAAAAAAAAAAAAACGGAATAATTTGTAATAAAAATTATTTTAAAACTTTATTCATTTCATCTGTAAAATCTACTTATTTAGAAACTTGAAAAATATTGCTTTTATAAGTTCATCCAAATTAAATACATTACATGTAGTGTGTATAATTTATATACTGTAGAACATTTTAATATTTCATAATGCATTGATGATAATTCTGTAATTATAATGAAAACTAAAAAAAAAAAATAAATGCCGCGACACTGTGGCATAGTGGTGTCACCTTGGTCCAGGTTCGATTCGCCGCCTCGGAGGCTGTGTATGTGGTCTGAGTTTGCATGTTCTCCCCGTGCTTGTTGGGTTTCCTCCAGGTACTCCAGTTTCCTCCCACAGTCTAAAGACATGCAGATTAGGTTAATTGGTGTTCCCAAATTGCCTGTTGTGTGTGTGTGTGCCCTGCGATGGATTGGTACCCCGCCCAGGGTGTACTTTGTCTCTTGCCCTAAGTCTCCTGGGATAGGCTCCCGGCCCTCCATTAACCCTTTATTCAGAATAAAGTAGAATTGACGTAAAGTAAGTGAGTTTAAAATATACTGCTATTTCATATTAACATTAGTAATAATTAATAATAAAATAAGTGGATTCATGGATAATTGGTTTAAACAGCAGGGAATGTTACATTTAGTTCTGTTCGCATTTACGCCCCCAGGTTAGTTTATAATTGACGTGTTTTATTGTAATGTGTAAATGCTGCAGTGTCGAAATGTCTTCAGGAGTGTGTACAGTAATAATGACTGCGTGTGTGTGTGTTTTATGTGTGTAGCATGCGGTGCAGAACAACGTGAGGCTGATGGTGGATGCAGAACAGACGTATTTCCAACCCGCCATCAGTCGGCTGACTTTGGAGATGCAGCGCATATTTAACCGAGACAAACCGGTCATCTTCAACACCTACCAGTGCTACCTGAAGGCAGGACTCTCTCTCACACACACACACACACACACACACTCAAAAACAAGCACACATTCAAATCACGTGGTTCGTTAGTTGCTGAAAGTCTGCCGTGTAATACTTTGCGTGACTGCACTCGAACACACGGAAACCGTAGTCGTGTACACAGCTCTTGATTTCACACCTGACACACTTCATGTAGCTGATTTATATAAACTGAGCACTGCTGTTCGTCTTCGCAGGAAGCCTATGAGAACGTGTGTGTGGACGTGGAGCTGTCGAGGAGAGAAGGCTGGTGTTTCGGAGCCAAGCTGGTACGAGGGGCGTACATGCACCAAGAGAGGACACGAGCTCAAGAGATCGGCTACGAGGATCCCATCAACCCGGACTACGAATCCACGAGCCAGATGTACCACAGGTGTCGTATCAGAAATACGTCTTTATGGGTATTGTGTTACAATTGCATGTGCTGGATATGTAGTCGTTTCAGTTAGTTGAGATTTAAACAGACATTCTGCATTTCTGCAGGTGTTTGGACTACGTGCTGGAGGAGATCGACAGGAACAAGAAAGCCAACATCATGGTGGCGTCACACAACATAGACACTGTGAAACACACAATACAGAGGTAGAAATGATGATAATAATAATAACAATAATGTAATTCAATATCAAATTGTCCGAGTGGCACAAAAGAAATCCACTTTTTTGTCTCAAGCCCACTCATTACACTCGCTTACACCAGTCTCAAAACACCACGAGCGCTAATTAGTCAAAAGTTGCGTATGTTAGAAGCCCAGCAGCTCAACCCATGGGCTTACTTTTGGGTTTTGATCCTTTTGAGGCGGTAAAAACGTCGTTGTTTATGATCCTACAGGTGATCTATTTACACATTTTTTATCCCTATGTGCCAAGTTTGAATTATTATTAGATATAATGATTATCACAATTTTAATCGAATTGGCATGAGGTATGCCGTGATAATATCGTATCAGGAGGTGATTGGTGATTTCCATCTCAATTGCTAATCATCCATAATATCTTCATCTCGCTTTCAGCGTCGCAATTATTTATCGTAAGGATCATAATCTGTAAAATAAACTGTTGTCCTTACAGCACGGCTTTCTTGCTCTAGGAGCACATCATGACTCAAATCAAACAAATACACAATGGTTGACACGGCTATTACGCAATATTTGAAAAATATGTCCTGTATTATTTTGAATTTTAAATATTTTGCATAATAAATATATTATGATGCAATAATAGAATATTATACAGGTTGCACACATTGTTTATCAATCAAACATATTGATTATAACCAGATTATTCTGGTTTGATGTATGCAAACATACTGTAGCTACAGACAGTCCAGATTTTAATCTACCTGACATAATTACTCTACATCCCTTCTGCAATTTAACATCCAAATGCACTGCTGTGAGTTATCACTCTCAGTTTTGACATGTTAGTCTGAAAGTATTGACGGTCGTGTAGATGCTTTGAACTCTGATATTAACTGACCTTATGACTCTCTTACCTGTTTCGAAATCTCATATTAGCAATCTCGCATCTCGTCTCTATTTTCTAGTTTGAAAGATTATATCTGACAGACATCGCACCTAATGTTCTCTTCATGTTCAAATAAATAGGAAAGTGTTAGACCGAAATACACAGTGTCCCAAAAGTCTCCGCACGTAGAGGAAATTAAGTGATGCTCTTGGATCAATAGTTTTCAGATTCGTGGCTTGGCTTGATTTTTACCTGGTGAAGGTCATGTTGTACCAGGAAACGATACAACACAAAGATCACATAAAGGTCCCTCATGGATCTGTATGGTTCCTGTATCCCCCAACCTGTGTGTGTTAATGCTCCAGCTGAAACACACCTTAGATCATTTTTTTCGTGCTTTTGGTTCACTCTTATTCCAACTTCGCCATTTCATTGTCGAGATAAATGAGCTACCGCAGAGCCACACTGCAGAAGAAAACAGCAGAGTTGAGCAACAACTTCCTCCTGGGTTTTCTTATATGAGGTCATATTGGGGGGAAAATCTTCCTGTTGTTGTTGTTGTTGTTTTTTAAAGACCCAGCCAATATAAAATAAAAAAAAAAAAAAAAAAAAAGGACAAACAGCAGGGATTTTTTTTTCTTTATTTTCCTCATGTTTTATTTGTACAAGGACATTGGAGATTTATCTAGAAATAAAGACTAAAAAATGTAATTTAACATAAAAGGAATACATTATTCGATGTATAATTGCATGCATAACACCAGATGTGTTCATCTAAATAAGTCATGAGTGGTAGAGACGATTCAAAGAAATGGCAATTATATAGAGAATACTTCGTTAGTGAAATTGCATTTCATTAAAAGGGATTAATTTCTTAGATGTATAACGACTTCTGGGACGCCGTGGTTAATGTATGTAATTATATTTAGCCACAAAGATAGTTAGTTAACATAAACAAGCTCTAATCCCAACTGATAAAGATGTAACAATTAATAGAAAGTGATTAAAATCACCTGCACATCATGTTATGAAGCATAAACGCACAACGTTTGTCTTATTTGCAACAGAAGCACTAATGTAAATCACGCTGTCATAACAAATCAAACTTTTGCAAATGAATATCCTTATTATTTTCTCCATCAATTTTCGTACGCTTGTTTCTCTTTTAAATAAGTTACGAAATCCACCACAACATACTGCATATGGAAATAATCAGCAGAACAGTTTTTACATTACTGTGTTATCGAATTTGGCTCGAAACATAATTAATCAACAAAAATAGATAGTAGAAACATACGGTATACGATGTCTGTTACGATGACGTTGCTTCTACAGTCCACTGTTATAACAGATGACGTGTTTGTCACGTGTCTGCAAAAGGTCTGTAGGTTTTACTGTAACTACAAGACAAGCAGCGTTCTAATCACATTTTAATCTCTACGTATAAAACACACACAAAGATAACTCTGCCCACGTCATGCCTGGCCTAGGATAAAAACATAATGCACTCTCAAGCCCTTTATTAGACATGGTTTATAGACAGCTTTTTGTTTCTTTCTTGACCTTGACGGGTTTGACACACACACACTGCTCTTATCTTTTTTTAATATTTCAGCACTCTACTGGATGGTGCTTAGTTTATATTAATTCCCTGCCTCCACAGATCACCGTGTCCACGTAAAGTAAAATATTTCTAGCTTTTTTTTTGCTTCATTTTTGATGATTACAGCTACCCAACGTATCCCAGGAGACTTTGGGCAACAAGAGGCGGGGTTCACCCTGGACAGATTGCCAATCCACTTTAGGGCGCACACACAAAACTGGCCAAATTGGGAATGCCAGTTAACCTATTCTACTTGTCCTTGGACGTTTTGAGGAAACCCAGAGGAAACCCACCAAGCACAGGGAGAACATGCAAACCCATAGACCCAAGGCACGACTCAAACCCTGTTCCTGGAGGTGCAAGGCTATAGTGCTAAAAAAATTAAAAGTAAAATTTGCATTTCATTTGGAACTTGAATGTCCTGGCCCCTGGAGGAAGAGAGAAGTTCCTCGCAGTCCATGTGAAGTTTCCACAGTCTGTGATGATTTGACCTGATGATGGTTGTTGGTCCACTGTTTTTTATCAAGTCAAAAGTCAATGGCGATGTTTGAAAGGAGATTTTAGAGCTCTTCATAATTCAGTCTGCTGACGAGTTTCATGGAGGTGCCGATTTCCTTTTCCAGCATCTGCCTGAAGTGCCAAAACTACCACTATCTGTTAACACTGTGCTTGATTGAGCAGCCAAATCGCCTGACCTGAACCCTAGAGAGAATATGTTGTTAAGAGGAAGATGAGAAACAGTCTGAGAAGAGCAAGAATACAGATGAGCTGAAGCAAAGCAACCTGGTCTTTAATAACGTCTCAGCAGTGACATGTTTTGATCCCCGCCATGTCATGCCACATTGATGCAGGAATTTGTGCGACAGAAGCCCAGTCCTAGTATAAACATAACTTATGAATTGTAAAAAAATGTATATGTTTTGATTGATCTTAGGAAGTATTCTAATATTTTGCGATAGATACTTGTCATTTTTATGAGCTGTGAGATGTATTTATAAGAATTAAAACAAGAAAAGGCTTGAAAAAAAGCTGGAATATATGAGAGAGTTTTGCTTTTTAATTAAATTACAAAAAGAAAGTGACATTTTCATGATATTCCATTTTTTGGGGAGGTGTACTGGATACACGCTTCAGAATTATGCAATATAGGGTTTTCTTTTTTTTTCAGCACACCCTAGGTAATATGAGAAAATTTATTTTAATTGATTTTAACTATACAGTCTGGCAAAAAAGTATTTAGTCAGCCACTAATTGTGCAAGTTCTCCCGCTTAAAAAGACGAGAGAAGCCTGTAATTTTCATCATAGGTATACCTCAACTATGGGAGACAAAATAATAAAAAAAAAAAAAAAAAAACAGAAAATTACATTGTAGGATTTTTAATGAATTAATTAAGGTAAATTCCTCTGTAAAATAAGTATTTGGTCACCTACAACAAGCAAGATTTCTGGCTCTCAAAGACCTGTAACTTCTCCTTTAAGAGGCTCCTCTGTCCTCCACTCGTTACCTGTATTAATAGACTCTGTTTGAACTTATCTGTATAAAAGACACCTGTCCACAGCCTCAACAGTCACACTCCAAACTCCACGATGGCCAAGACCAAAGATGCGTCAAAGGACACCAGAAACAAAACTGTAGACCTGCACCAGGCTGGAAAGACTGAATCTGCAGTAGGTAAGCAGCTTGGTGTGAAGAAATCAACTGTGGGAGCAATTATTAGAAACTGGAAGACATACAAGATCACTGATAATCTCCCTCGATCTGGTGCTCCACGCAAGATCTCACCCCGTAGGGTCAAAATGATCACAAGAACTGTGAGCAAAAATCCCAGAACCACAGGGGGGGACCTAGTGAATGACCTGCAGAGAGCTAGGACCAAAGTAACAAAGGCTACCATCAGTAACACACTGCGTCGCCAGGGACTCAAAACCTGCAGTGCCAGACGTGTCCCCCTGCTTAAGCCAGCACATGTCCAGGCCCGTCGGAGGTTTGCTAGAGAGCATTTGGGTGATCCAGAAGAAAACTTTTTACGTTTGGAGAAGAGAAAAAATGCTGTGTAGCATCCAAAGAACACCATACCTACTGTGAAGCATGGGGGTGGAAACATCATGCTTTGGGGCTGTTTTTGCGAAGGGACCAGGACGACTGATCCATGTAAAGGAAAGAATGAATGGGACCATGTATTGTGAGATTTTAAGTGAAAACTTCCTTCCATCAGCAAGGGCATTAAAGATGAATTTCTAGGTCCTCGAGTGGCCTAGCCAGTCTCCAGATCTTAACCCCATAGAAAATCTTTGGAGGGAGTTGAAAGTCCGTGTTGCCCAGCGACAGCCCTAAAACATCACTGCTCTAGAGGAGATCTGCATGAAGGAATGGGCCAAAATACCAGCAACAGTGTGTAAAAACCTTGTGAAGACTTACAGAAACGTTTGATCTCCGTCATTGCCAATAAAGGGTATATAACAAAGTATCAAGATGAAATTTTGTTATTGACCAAATACATATTTTTCACCATAATTTGCCAATAAATTCTTAAAAAATCCTACAATGTGATTTTCTGGATTGTATTTTCCTCTTATTTTGTCTCTTATAGTTGAGGTATACTTAGTATACATACAGTAGTTGAGGCTTGGCATCACTTCCATATAAGGAGATGGATTTTTTTAAGCTTAGCACCAGCTTTGTAATGGGTAGAAGCAAAATAAATGGAATGTTGACCTGACCTCAGTAAGCCAAGAATGATGCACTCGACTACACACACACACACACACACACACAATCCTACATTCCTCTCCAAGTCTCTCTCTCTCTCTCTCTCTCTCTTACTCAGGGTGAAGTAGTTAAACCCGAGTCTTAGCAATCAGATCCAACAATCCATCACCTTAGCAGCTATTAGATCAAACAATTTCCAAAATAAGGCCAGTGATTGATGCTCCCCGGTGAGGGAGTTATAGTCTGTAGGAAGAAAAAAAAAACTCTGCCAAGTAATCTTATTAAACGTGGCGCCATCATTCCTTTAGGGTTCCACTCCATTTACCAGAGCACATGTCAATGACAAAGTCAGGCGTGTTTACAAAACCCTGATAAAAGCTGCCACACTTAACTCCTGCGTGCAGTAAAACGAGCATTAATCGTGCGACCCGTTAGGTCCGGCGGCGTCTCGTCAGTCCAGCCGTGTCAACTCGTGTTATAATCTCATTCCACTGTTTGTTTTTGCTCTTTAATTTTATTACATGCTGATTATTTTTTTTTAATAGGATGAATGAAATGGGACTTGCACCAACTGACAGGAAGGTGTATTTTGGTCAGCTGCTTGGGATGTGCGACCAGATCAGCTTTCCGTTAGGTATACACACCCACACACACTCACAGACATAAAACACACACTCTGCATCTGTCTGGAAAGTGAAATTGCGGTTTGCATTAGATTTTTTTGCTGAACTATCCATTTAAAATTAATCTAATCATGTGCAATCGATCAGCCGAGACATGTTAGATGTACAACCGTTGTCTAAGTGCTTTTGGAAGATCAGTTTGCGGTACAAATGCAAATCGAATGCGTTACGCCTTTAAAGTTAAATACCAAACTGAATATACCATAGATACAATGTCCATATTATTTGGATTAGGTATTTCATCTAATATACTGTTTTTGTTTTTTTTGGAGGCCTTAAAGGTCTCATATTTTCCTTTTTTTTTTTTATAAGTTAGCGCAGATCTTAGAACTCCCCCAAAGTGTCTGCCTTTGTCTCACTCCTCCTCTAAACATGCCATTTTAGTGTTTATGTAAATGAGCTAGTGCTGAGCAACACCTACTACTGAACAGCAGGGCTGAGCAACAAGCCGAGGGAGGGGATCTTCCTATGTGAGGTCACTATGGTGGGTGACCATATTTAATGTTTCCAGCCAGAAGTTTAATTCAAGTCTAACTTCTGACTTAAACATGCTCTTGACTCAAGGTTTTGGACAATTTTTTTTAGAAATGCTTATTCTTAGCTTGTAAGAATATCTGGGTCGGTTCTACAGGCTTGTTTTTCTTGATGTGTGTGTGTGTGTGTTTAGGTCAGGCAGGTTTCCCGGTGTACAAGTATGTCCCGTACGGCCCCGTGAACGAGGTGATCCCGTACCTGTCGCGGCGTGCTCAGGAGAACCGGGGCATGATGAAGGGAGCGCAGATGGAGCGAACTCTACTGTGGAAAGAGCTTGTACGCAGACTCACCAGTGGAGAACTGTTCCACAGACCGTCTATGTAAAAGACATACTCACGCTGTGCTTTCACGCAGGAGACTTCCTGTGTCGTGCCTTTTTTAAAGTTAGACACCTACACAGCTCCCGAATAAACTGCAGCATCTCAGGGGGTTTAGACACCTCAGGTTTTTAGGTTGTTCCCCCCCCCCCCTCCCTCCACCTCCTCTCTATCCTGCCTTATTTTCCTCATTTGATAGAGAAAAGGATCACAAACCAAAATAATGCATCAGACATTTTCAGTCCAAAGCAGCATTTCAGACATACATGAATTCACTTGCTGGTTTCGTTCTTGTTCTGCATTTCATTTAAATTGAATCATTGGTCATGTTGTTGATAATGACATCACTCTTGCTGTTGTCATCAACCATCAACTGTTGTGATAAAACAGACGCAGACGCGGTTCTTTTCCTGGAACACCGTCTCCTGATGTGTTTTACTCCTCTCACAGTTTGTTATTTATACAATTTCATTTTCTTCAACAGTGATTATGTTGTTAGTTATGGAGCGTCTCTGTTATTGGTTCATCTTACTTCCTATCTTTCTTTCTTACCTTACCAGCATTGGCTACATCTGGCCACATTGTCCAGTTGTGATGTTTTGGTCAGATCTGGTTTGCGGGTCATGACGGTTCACATCCATACACACAATTACCATTTATCTGACTCATTTTTTCAGACTAAAAAAAAAAATAATGAATGAAAAGGAAGTGGAAGGGAAATTTTCAAAAATGCTGCTAATATGCTAACATAGCGATAGGTCACATGTAACGTGTTCCACAAACATTTTTTAGCAAAAATGTTACCATATACACATAAAGTACATGCCTGGCTTTAAAAAGAAAAAGAAATACATAACTTGACTAAGGAGATTTTTTTAAAGAACCGTACAGCTCATGATTAAAACCTGGAAACTTTGCAGATGAGATGACAAAACAAAAAAGATAAAAGATCTCGTAAACACTTGTTGAAGTTGCATCATTAAAAAAAATAAAAGCTGCATTGTGGGAGCATCAGGAATCATTTTCACACATGAACTGGTCACCAGGTTGCATGCTGTAATTAAAGCTACAGTATAATGGAAGTTAATTGAAATATTAGGCTGTGTGATTATTATTTTTTTTTCTTTTTTTGGCCAGGCATTGTGCTTGTATTTGAGTGTTAAAATAAACGTATGAATTGTCCTATGGCTAAAATGAGCTGCTGTTACAGAAAATGATTAAACAACTTCTGACCAAAGATTTTTTTTTAGTGTTGTGATCTACAATATACACAATTTCCAGATGTTACACCCTGGGAAACTCTTTGTCCAAAACACATACTTGTAAGTTGCTTTCTTGAGCTTTTAGTGCAGATAATCCGGTATGGGAAAACCCATTGAGTCCAGTTCCAGACGATGTACAGTATACTTCTCAGTTTCTGCCTTTCATCATCCTCCATCTTCCCCCGAGTCGGTTCTTGTTCTTCCCATCTTTCCCAACCTAATTATCTCCCGCTTTCCTTCCTCCCTCCCTCTATCTTCTTCTCTCCTCATCCCCGCCTCATTACTCTTTCCTGCTCCACTCTCTCTCTCGCCCATCCATCTCCCCGGCACCTTTATGACGCTGAGAGGGCTCCCTAAAATGTCAGAGCGCTCAAACGAGTTTTGCAGCTAACTTTTATGTGCTGCCATCATTCATCAAGCGCGACAACAGTGATACAAAAAAAAAGCATGACCTCGACAGCAATAAAAAAACTTGTCAATATTATGCTGTTAATGGTGGTTTCATTTCAAGGATAACAGAGCATTGAGGTTGAGTGCTGTATTGATTGAAATTACAGGACAAAAGATGGGACTTTGTCAACATCCAACACTAAACGGAAAAGTTCATCGGCAGCCATTTTAACTTAAAAGTTTGTTTTAGAACGATCCTTCGGTGTTCTGTAGCTTTCTCTAACGTAATATTGATTATACACTCACCGGCCACTTTATTAGGCACGCCTGTTCAACCCCACCTTAACACAAATATCGAAGCAGCCAATCACATGGCAACCACTCAATGCATTTATGCATGAAGAAATGGTCAAGACAATCTGCAGAGGTTCAAACCGAGCATCAGAACGGTGATTTAAGTGACTTTGAACGTGGCATTCAAATGGTTGATGGTGCCAGACGAGCCGTCTGGGTCTTTCAGGAACTGCTGATAGAAACATAGCGGATAGAAAAGCAACAGCAACTCAATTAATCACAATCAATAAAACATCTTGTTACAAGCGAGGTATGCTGAAGAGCATCTCTGAACGCACAAAATGTCGAACCTTGAAGCAGATGGTCTACAGCAGCAGAAGACCACACCGGGTACCATGGACGGCACCTCTCGGATATTCAAATATTTTTAGATCTCTAAGTGGTTTTAAAAAAAAGGGTGGAATATTTCATTTTACATGGAATAAAATGATGTATGAGAGTTTAAATTTTTAAATTAAAATCACACACACAAAAAAAACTTTTCACAATATTCTTATTTTTTTAAGATTGGAGGTATGACCAGGGAAATGAAACAAAATCCTACATTTTAAACCTGGTTTTAGCAGACCTTACTGTATTTTAAACCCAGTCAAATTTACAAAAAAGAAAAAATTGATCGTAAGATTTCACTTATTACAAGATTATAAGATTACAAAAAGTATTAAGCTTTGCTCCTTTCTATGATTAAATGCTTTGAATTAAAAAAAAAAGTCTGCCAATAGAACATTAGATTATTTTTAGGCTAAAATAATAAAATATGTCTACAGTTATAGGCTTAATAATCTTATATTTATTCACGTATATTGTGATCCTAAATTATAAATTAATTTAATAGAATTTCAAATATTTTAACTCGCAGCAGCATGGTGGCTTAGTGGTAAGCACTGTCGCCTTGCACCTCCATGGTCCGGGTTCGATTCCCACCTCGGGTCTGTGTGCATTGAGTTTGCACGTTCCCCTCGTGCCCTCTGGGTAATCCAGTTTTCTCCCACAGTCCAAAGACATGTTGACTGGGCATTCCCAAATTGCCTGTAGTGTGTAAATGGCACCTGGTTCGAGTCTCCTGGGATAGGCTCCAGGCCCCGTCGTGACCCTGTGCTTTGTGCACAGTCATGTTGGAGCAGGATTGGGTGATACCCCAACTTTTGCCACAAATTTGGGAGCATGAAATTGTCCAAAATTGTCCTAAACCTTGTGGAAAGCCTTCACAGAAGTGTTGAAGCTGTTATAACTCGTGTGAAGCAGAACTTAATAAAATCCTTCTATTCTGATTAATGAATGGTCGAGGCATCGCCACACCTTCACTTTCCAAGTTTACAACCTCTAAAAATCTTCTTTTTTTTAATATCAAGAACGTATTAAAAATGTCTCTACCTTGGTTTGTGCGACAGTAGAATTATAGCCTACAGTACATTTATCATCATGTGTAGTGGATTGTACTCAGACTGCACAATTTCATTAATATTCCAGACATAAAGAGCTTGAGATATATACTTCCGTGTAAAAAAAAAAAAAAAAAGTGCAAGGAGAAGTTTGCCGGGTACGTTATCAGCAGCAGGATGAGAGGCTCTGGCCTGCAGTAAACAGCATTGTTTTATGTAATGGATGGACTTTTTTTTATCTCTGTCACAGGCTGTTATGTCGCTCATGCCAGAATGTGTGTAGCAGCACTGCGAGTGTGTCTGGATGAGATGAGATGAGCTCAGTGTATTGCTGGGCCGTTGTAAAAAATGCGGTGGTCCGAGTGGGCGAATGTGATATTTGTATGTTGACCAGACAAACTTTTATTATTATTATTATTATTTTTTTTAACCTTCTTTGGGCTCTTTTGTCGCTGTAATTAATTTCTGTAGTTCCTTACAGCACTTTAATTATTAATTGTGTTATATAAGGAATAAAACAGGCAAAGCATTCAGTTATGAGTTAAAACCCAAAAAATTATTAACTTTACAAATTCATAAATGATTCCTCATGCTCCTAGAGCCACTTTTGCACAATTCGAGTCCTGGAAGATGCCCGTACCATTAAGGAAGAGAAACTCCATTAGATGTGATACCCTGGTCATTCAGTACATTCAGGTCGTCAGCTGACTTCATTTTATTGCCACGTAACGTCGCAGAACAGAAGCTTGTACAGTGGACGCTATGCATGACGGGTGCATCGCTTCTCTTCTTACCCTGACCCACTCATCAGACCACATGACCTTTTTTTTTTTCCATCGCTCCAAAGTCTAACCTTTATCCTCCATAGCAAACTAAAGTCTTTTTTTCTGATTAGTCTCATTAACAAGTGGTTTTTTTTATGGACATGCAGCTGTTTAGTCCCAATCCAATGAGTTTTCATTACATTGTGCGTGTATGTAAATGCTCTTACTTTCACTATTAAACATTCTACGGTCAATGTTTTACAATGCAACACATTTACATTTAGGCATTTGGCAGACGCTCTTATCCAGAGCGACTTACATTTTTATCTCATTACACATCTGAGCAGTTGAGGGTTAAGGGCCTTGCTCAAGGGCCCAACAGTGGCAACTTGGTGGTTGTGGGGTTTGAACCTGAGATCTTTCGAACCATAGTCCAATGCCTTAACCACTGAGCTACCCCTGGCCCACTATCGGGAGTTTAAGTGATCTCCATATTCCCAGAATGCTGACGGTTCAGAACTATTTTTCCAGGTTTCAGTAGTGCATTGGGCAGTTCTTAACCCAAATCTATACCACTTTATCCTGTATACAGGGTGTACAATCTGGACCGGGGTCCCAAGCCATCTCAGAATTCACACACTACGGTCCATTTGGAAACACCAATCAGCCTCTGCATGTTTTTGGACTGTGGGTGGAAACCCACCAAGCACTGGGAGAACATGCAAACTCCATACACACAGACCCCAAGGTGGGAATTAAACCCTCGACCCTGAGGGTGCAAGGTGACAGTGCTAACCACTATGCCACCGCACGGCCAAACTAACACAGTTCTAGTAATTTAAAATCTCAATTGTGTTTGTGTTACTTGATGCAGACCCATAATTTCAGCCCTCTGATATGGTGACTGTACTAGTGTCTGTTAAAGGTTAAAAAAAAAAAAGGATTGGATTAGTGCACACACACACCTAGCGCCTTGGTATTTGTTTACTAGGATGTCTTTCATCTGTAGTCTTGTCGCATCATATGTTTTTTTTTTTATTTAGCTTCTTAGTCATTTATAAATACAAAACTAAAATAAAAAATAATATGATAGCCTTTAAAAAGAAAAACAAGAATCCGTGTTGTAATAGGAATTTTATTCTGTCATCTCTTTTCCACTATGCGCACATGTTCGGTTTGGTGTGGGCGGAAAAACCTAAATTTGTCTCCCGCCTCCACGAGTGAGCTGTCCAGCATGAGGAAGACCTTCGCTTACATCATGCCCATGGCTGCAATACATGGAAGGAATAAATAAAGCGAGACACCAGTTATCTCTTTCTCATGTGTAATAGAATTATGTGATTATAAACCCTAGGCTGTATAAGACCAGTACTGCCTGCTTGGTGCCTAATGTTTTGGACTACTAATCAACCCAGTGTCCATGCGCATATATATATATATATATATATATATATATATATATATATATATATATATATATATATATATATATATATAAAGAGAGAGAGAGAGGAGGAGGTCTTGTGTAAACTGATTGTGTTTCAGTCCACATGACCGGAACGTCTTGTTTCTGACATCACACCTGTAGTACACTAAGCACATGTACCCCAGGAACACAAGACAGGTGCAAAAAATGTTCAAAGTACGTCTCTCTCTCTCTCTCTCTCTCTCTCTCTCTCTCTCTCTCTTTCTTTCTCCCTCTTACACACACACACACACACACACACACACACCACGACACGCTCACACACCTGATGTATTACTTTACTGTATTAACCTTCAGCATGCCACTATTTCACTGCCAACAGTGTAATCTGTGAGACAAATTCTGTCTGTATTCGCCTTCTTTTATGCTCATGACAAAACAAAATAAAATTTTTTGAAAAACATCTTGTTCTTGCACTTAAACTGAACCCAAGATGAGTTTGTTGGTAATGTATTCACCTAGCAACTTTTGGTTAACACTCTAGCAAATTCAAGGGGGTGCCAATATTTATGGGCAAAGCAACTGCAACCGGTAAAGGTCATTAGACGTTTATTTTGAGGTATTGTGAGCCACTAGAAAGCAAGATTGGAGGGACTGTGATGTGTTTGGTCAGCAAAATGGTGGTAAGTTTGAACTAGTGGTCAGAACGTTTGTGGATTTTCTGGTTAGCAAGTTCTGTAAAAACATATAAATTAAAGATGTATGATTTTACATAAATAATAACATCTTTAATAGTATTAGGTTGTAAACCATGCAAATATGCATCTTAGAAGAACATAAATTTAGCTGTTTTTGTAATGATGATGTAGTTACTATAGTAGTCTTGTGAGTTCACTAGGTTAGTTAACCTATACATGTACAAGTTTGCTAGATTTACATAACTTGGACCTATGGTTAGATTGGGGAAGCTAATTTAATATAACATAAACTAATTGTATTGCCAGTTTCTTTCAGCATTATAGGTAGCCATACTGTATTCAGTGATGTACTGTAGAGTAAGCAACCACATTTATTATAATGTAAAAGATAATCGCTAACTATATATATTGTTTTAGATTCTCTATACACATATTAGAACCTGTCCAAAAGCAAAAAATAAAAAAGTTTGTCCATACCCAGAAAAGTTTTTACCATGGTACCTGTACATGCATTTTTTGACAGAACCATGTTACTTATTAGCTGATATAGTAGATGTGCTACACTATGGTACATGCTTTGGTACAGTGGTACATTTACTAGAGTGCTACATGTACCATAAAAATTACAATATTTACATAGTATGTTTTATAGTATGGTGGCATGGTGGCTTAGTGGTTACCAGGATCCATTCCCACCTTTTTATCACACAGTCCAAAGGCATGCAGATTAGGCTAACTGGCATTCCCAAATTGTCCGTAGTGTGCAAATAACTGTTTGAATGTTGACCGGAGGTCACACCAAAGTCGAAAAAATTGGAGTATACAATGGTCACCATTGGCCTTCACAATCTTTACATTCCTAGATAGATGTTTTATATATGGTGCCATTGTATATATGTATGTGTTAGTATATTTACTATGGTACAGTCTGTACAGTACAAACATACTATATTAGATACCTCCTGAAATTTAGTAGCCACTGTGGTACCCCATATGTAGAGCCATTTATTAAAGTATGATGGTACGCAACATAGTGCCACATTGTCTACCAAGTTGCTCTATACGCACATGAGCACTGAGACCAAGTATGGGAGACGATTACCCACAATCGTAGCATGTGAGAGAAAAGAACTATTGGCTCAGTAATTAAAGCGTATATTTACTACTTGTATATCAAGCCCTAGCTTGTTTATTAAGTTTAAATTTTATTTCAAAATTTTGCTCGTCTTGCAAACCAAGTTACTCGCAATCCAAGTTTCCACTGTATTAGATTTATTATGCTATAGTGTGGCAGTAAATATGAGCAACCAAAGAAAAAAAAATTCTGAGTTAAAATTGATCTGGCTCACATTCAACTATGTATCATTCTTCACAGTAAAAAAAAAAATGTGTATAAATAAAGAAATAAATAAACAAACTACCCACGCCTCTAACTATGACTGTCAGATCGAGTGTGAAAAAACACAGTATCTACTGCTGCTGAAAAGGTAACACTCAACACTCCTCAACTGTTTCTGATAGGAATGCTAAAACAATCAGGACTTCACCCCTAACTCACTTTTATACGCCTTGTTCTTTTTCATTCATTATTAAACACTGAGCTTTTTTGAGGTTTCCGTATCCTTTGTTTTCACTTTAAACAAAGAGAGATATGCGCCAACACGGGACAGGTAATGTGTTTACTGAAAGAGAGAAATTTTGTTATGTCTAGGACTGTCTGACTATCCGTGACATTTTACACCCCTTTCACTATTATTGTTATTATTATTATTATTATTATTATTATTATTATTATTATTATATTCATTATCACCATAATAACCTTCAATTCACAAGAAGAAGTGCATTGCCATGGTTCTTTAGAATCTTATCATGATTAGATCAAAAATAATAGTCATTGTTAGCTAAGCAGAGGCTAAGGGCAGAAAACATGCTGTAATCTCTTCTTGATGTGGAAAATTAGTTTTTTTTTTTTCCTTTTTTTTTTCTTTCCCCTTCATGGTCGCTGTTTTTTAACCTGCTTTGCTCCAGCCTTCTCTCATTTAGCAGTGAAAAGTGAATTGGCTAAAACAGGTCAGGCCTGTGTGACTGCAGCCTTTATTATTGACTGACCTAATGCTGTTTCACCCGCAGCGAGCCATGTCGATAGAGAGCACGCAGCAGGAACACATGCTCTAACAGACCCTTATGGGAGTGAGGGTGGGGGTGGGAGTGTTGGGGGGGTATGCTTTTTGACAAATTGAAACAAACTGGGTGTGTGGCTCTTAAAACAGGTATAAAATAAATCTCTCAAGTGAATCTGTAGAAGAGCGCGAAACTGTCATTAAGGGTGTACACACCAGTGTTTTCTTTTATTTGTAGGGCAATATGAGAATCTTATTTATTATGTGCTGATAAATAAACCGATAATCTGTAACCTCCAAGTCTATGGGGCAGGTGTTAAAGGTTTATGTAAAAAAATAAATAAAATGTATATGTATATATAGACTTTTGCACAGTACTATAAGTAAAACAGTTGGTAGGTTTTACTGAGCTTGGTGGAGAATATGAGTTCACACTCGCTCCTTTATATGTTTATGCAAATCCCGAAGCGTGAAAACTGGTCTGTCTTGTATATATATATATATATTTTTTTTTTTTTTTCTTTATAGCCATGAATATATTCTCCTGTAATGTTATTTATTTATTTATTAATTTAAGTTATATACGGAAATACTGAATAATTTTGTACCTAATTATGCAGTATATATATTATATATATATATATATTATATATATATATATTATATATATATATATATATATATATATATATATATAAATAAAATAAATGTAAATAAAAGCCTTTGTGAATCCTTCAAGTGTTCAAGTCAAACCGGGACTTAAGATGGAATTTATCATGAATTAATTGACATTTACAGAAGACTGACTTCGAGCACTGTACTGTGATGAGACTCTTAGCCGCAGTATCACATTTGAACAGTTCAAACGCTTTAAATAAGAGCGTATGTCCGTGAATAACGATCCTGGCTGAGGTAGCTCGAGCCCACTGCAGTCGTTCCCGTGAACATTCAGCATGTAGAACACCTGATCCTTAAAAATCAGCAGTTGACTTGTTTTAAACTTGCGGAAAAGGTTCGTCTGTCTGTGTGAACTGAACTGTAAACACAATCATCCACCAACACCACTTGCACATTACGGGAACTCGGCTTGGAGTTATTGACACGTCCCTGTACAGTCCTGACCTCGCGCCAAGCCATTTCCACATGTTTAGGGCATTGAAGGAGTTCTTAGAAGGTGTTCAGTGTTTCAGATGGAGGCATGGCTCTGAAGAGAAAACATTCTGCACTGGGATAAGCGCATTAGTGTAGCAGGGGATTATATAGAGAAAGAGGAGGTTTTCCTTTCATAATTGTGTTCTGTTATTCTGCACAGTCAAAAGTCCCGGTTTGGTCAAAAGTCCCGGTTTGGTTTGAACGTCCTACAGAACACTACAGTTCCAAAAGGACTGCTTTTTTTTTTTTTTTACCATTTGTCAACAGAATTCAACGGATGCCCCCTAAACTTTATTTAACGAGTTCCAAGTAATCTTTTTTTTTTTTTTTTTACTTTCTTTTCATAGTTTAAAAAAATGTCTTTTACTGAGTAATCCGGTATAGACAGCCGATGCAGTGGATTTGGATTAGATTGAAAACCACAGGAGTCTTTCTTTAATCCTTAAACAGGACTTCATTAGGCTGTACCATATCTTTTGCCTTTTGCTTTAAAATGGCGTGTGTGTGTGTGTGTGTGTGTGCATGTGTGTGTGTGTGTTCATTCCTTCATAGGATTTAAGGACTTATAGCTTAAGTGAAATCCATCATAAAAGTGGTCATCTAATGCTGTCTAAATCTTCATCGATCGTATGTAATCTCTATTTTTGAGTACTCCACATACAACTGCAAACACACACACACACACACACACACACACACACACACACACACACACACACACACATCATGACCCTTCTAGCCACTCATACAACTGAATCCCCAGTACACCTAGCATATACGTGTGGTCTTACACTTGCACATGCACATGTCCGGCTTCTCTGATCCAGTAAATCCCTCCACTAGAAAATCAAGTAAACATGCATGCACTGCAGCAGTGCACCAGTAGAGGGCACTCCAGCTTTTTCTGTTTTTAACCGAAATAATATAGTCCAGTTCCAGCAGAACTGTACATGTGTTAGATGGGATGATCAGGATTAAGGGACGTAGCACACGGCAAGTCGATGTCACAGCGCTGTAATCCTACACGCAACAGAAATAAACACGGCTGTCACATGGTTAGAGGAGCAAAAATCTGTCACATGCTACGTGCAACACAGATGTCTCTCTGTTTCTCAGCCTTCCATCATATTCTTTGTCTCATGCAAACAAGCTGTGGTTGTATTTTTTATTATTTTAACACAAATACAACAAGACAAGAATAATATTGTATTTTTATGATCATTAAAGCAAATGAGCAACATAAGCGGGCGGAGTTACATTTAAAGAATTGACCAATTTAATCCGCTCCGGAGACGAGTTCTAAAAGCGAAATTTCGTATTGTGAAACGCGTTTTTCCATAGGAAATAATGTAAATGCTGATAATACGTTCCAGCCACACAAAAAATATTATATATCATCAATTTCCAACATTATAATCATATTTTTGGACATAAAAAACAATCAAAACATTTAGAAAATACATGTAAATTAAGTAAAATATAAAATAAATAGATATTAAACCTCATTTAACCTTACTTCAGGATTTCTCTTGGCACAAACCAAACTGAAAGTGACTCCCTTTACTTCGTTCTATTATTTTTGGGACCCATTGTCCCATGTCTTCACTAGATCTTGCAAAAAAAAAAAAAAAAAAGGAAACTCGCTTTGCTAGGCTTTCTACTGACGCAAACAAGTTCTGAATGGCTCCCAGACGTCTGCGCAACTTAGCCAGCGCTCGGTTCATTTCGCCTGTATGCTGAGGCGAATATTCTTAAAGATGGAGTGTTCATATGACGAGGTATATACATTGTACTCTATACATTTAACATTATGGAACTTCCGCAAAACAAGCTACATTCGGGCAGCAATAAAAAGAGAAATCATCCGCTCCATTCCTCTCTTGATGATAGCTGGAATACGTGAAGCTATAGTGTAGCTGTACCCCAGATTGTTATTCAATTTAACAATCGTCATTGTTGCTAAGCAGCTTAACACAATCAAAAGAAATTATGGATGTTTGTATAAATTGTAAATGTGTATGGATCAAAATGATCAGATTGTCTCTGATGAGCAAGAGATACACTCCCTGAGATGCCAATACGAAGAAACCTTGAGAGGATCCAAACTCAACAGGGAACCCATCCTAGGACCCCAAAAGTAACTCAATCTCCATAGCCGTCCATGTTAAAATGTCCAACTTTACAACTGATTACCGCCAAGATTTACATAGATTTCTCATACGTGACAACCATACAATTTCAATGGATTGCATTAGTTAAAACATATTAAGCCATAAGATTATGGATAATTGGGACATGGCCAATGTAAGTGATTAGCTGCTATACATCACTCTCACTCATCATCTATAACGCTCTATTCTGTATTTGGGGTCGTGGGGGGCCTGGAGCCTATCCCAGGAGACTTTGGGCACGAGGCGGGGTACACCCTGGACAGGGTGCCAATCCATCGCAGGGTACACACACACACACACACACACGCGCACACACACTCTGGGAGGCTCTGTCCCATCTGTCCCAGGCACGATATCTGGGAATTGAACCCAGACCCTGGAGGTGCAAGACAACAGTGCTAACCACTACACCACTGTGCCACCTTATAGGTTTTTGTTTTTGGTAAGTTAAACTACACTGACTCCATGTAGCTGGCTAGCATAAAGTGATGCATAGCAGACAGCTAGTGGTTTGACACCTGATTTCAGACGTATAGATAGATAGGAGGAGTTGACACAGGATGACGTGTAGGAGATCATTTACATTTAGGCATTTGGCAGACACTCTTATCCAGAGCGACTTACATTTTTTTTTTTATCTCATTATACATTTGAGGGTTAAGGGCCTTGCTTAAGGGCCCAACAGTGGCAACTTTGTGGTTGTGGGGTTTGAACCTGGGACCTTCTGGACCGTAGTCCAATGCCTTAACCACTGAGCTACCCCTGGCCAACATCCAGGTACTGTACTTTTTATTCTGCCCATTTGCCCAGTTATAGATTAAGCAGGGGTGTGCGTGGTCAGCTCCTACCAAGATGGTGATGCCCAGAGCTCCATGAGATGAGCCTTAAAACCATTCTTTAGAAACCCGTGGGTTTGTCCAGTTCCTATACAGTCTAGGACTGGATCATGTGACTTTGAATGACATGCCCATTGTTACACTTGCTGGCAGAGTATGTGTGTATTTCTGATCAGAACAATTACACCTGGACAAGTATGATCTGCTTGCGTCCAAGAAAATTATTAAGCAAAATTATTGTTACACCACTGTGCCCTAATGGCAATGAAGCTATTACACTCTTTATATGATACAGAGCCTCACGTGTCCTCATGTCTGGCCGAGGGCATAACGTTCTCATGTTAGTAGCCATATAGGACAGGTTTAACATAATAGGAACCGAACAAAATGTTCCCATAAAGAAAATTGCAGCTGCTACTGTATTTAGAAAGTAAGGAGTAGGATATAAAGCTACCCCTTTATATGTATGTAATATATTAATACATGATAATGATGGTGTGTAAACATGGTATATACACGTGTACAAAGGCAAACATAATGCATCCAAATTCTTTCTATCTGTCCGCATGTTTTTCTTTCCGTCTCCGAGGAGATGGAGTTCGGGTTTATTCAAAAAGGACAGACATCTGACGCACGGGAGTAAGCCTTTCTTCCTGTTATCTTTGACGAGAATAGAAAAAAAAACCACTTCAATAGTCATACACATCCTTTTCTCAGGAGCTCAGTCTGTTAAAGGCAGCTCAAACAGCTTCACAAGCCGGAAGCATTCTCCATCGCTGCATCCCATGCTCGCAGGCACCATGTGAACTCTTCTAGAT
Organism: Clarias gariepinus; assembly: GCF_024256425.1. Classification (NCBI taxonomy): domain Eukaryota; kingdom Metazoa; phylum Chordata; class Actinopteri; order Siluriformes; family Clariidae; genus Clarias; species Clarias gariepinus. The sequence goes on from NC_071120.1 coordinate 24,935,151, forward strand.
AAGCAGACGCAGTAACAGCCCAAGAGCCAGAACAGTCGTGTCATCTGTGGTTGGGACTGCGATTGGTGGTTGAGAAATAAATGGAATAGAAATGCAGGTGTACTTCATCTTTACCTGACCCCGGGTCAGGGACGTGGGCGTTCGCGGCACTCTCTTTCGGCTTACTGCTCCCTTCGCTCGGCTCGGTGGTACTGCACAAGAAGGTGAATCAGGATAGAACAGAGACTCCATTAGATGCAGCACAGGCGGGGTTGAGTGTGAGGCGTGATGTGAAGGAAAAGGAAAAAAAAAAAACAGAAAAAAAGATAAGAAAATTATTAACCTTTGAAATCATGTAAGTCTTTTTATTTGTTATCTTTAGTGCTTGGGTGCTAAAAGTAAAATTATCAATTAGATGAATTCGAACCAGTAATTACAACTTAATTAGATCCAGATGTTTTGATGCATTTATTAGGTCACTTGCTGTTTACTCGGTTTTTCCGACCAGTGCATGAAAGCCAACCTAAAGTCAATCTTTGTGCAATACATTAAAAAATGTCTTTTTTTTTTTTTAAAGAAATTTCGAACAAACAACTCCGTTCTCTATTTGAAATGTATCTGTAGCTAAAAGCCTTAGAATAGAAAGCAAATAAAACTGCACCGAGTGCTTTAAAAAACACATTCCCTCCACAAAGCGGCATGAGCCAACTCTAAAAATATGACATCATCTCAATTCGATTGCTTCGTGTTCTCTATATGCAATTTATTTTTTTACTTTACATTCTGCATCTTGTGAGCACCAAAATCAATAATTTCAGTAGTCTCTCAAATAGTGCTATAATAGACCGTATGTCATATAGAAGTTCTGCAGTCAGTTTACCTGCTTCTTACACCTTTTTACCCAAAGGGTTTTTGCATATGCATCATCGGGTGAGTGCGGAAATATATACATGTAGCCTCATGCATAAGCAAAACTTAGTATGAAGTTTTACGCATACTGTAGGTTAATCAATGCAAATGCTAAATTATGCATGCGCAGGAGGTGTTGAATAAGGCCCAAGATATACATGCTAGCTGTTTGTAATAATCAGTAGTACTGTAGATGGGAGATGAACGGTGCCGCTGTGCATGCTAGCACAATCAACAATAAGGTTGTAGTGAGTATTAATAATCTGAATGGATACCAAAGTAATTAAACGAAAAACATACATATTAATAAGGAATTTGATTTATTGGTGAGGCCCCTTAAAATAAAAATAAAATTAAGGTTGGCCCACACCTTCAGGGTTGGGGGTTCAAGTCTCACCTCTGATCTATGGGCATGGAGGTTGCATGTTCTCGCCATGTTTCCTTCTATAGACCAAAGATACGAGTTGCAGACTGATTGCTATTTCCAGATTTCCTGTAGTGTATAGTATGAGTGGGAGTGTGACTATGTGGTCTTATCCTGTAATTGGTTGGCACCCCATCCAGGGTGCTTTGTGTTCTGGGTTGCTTTTGAAAGAGAGTCGTCAGGACCCCATAACCCTGCACAGGTTATGCCGTATAGCTGATGGATGGATGGATGGATGGATGGAGTCCACCAGCTGAGCAGAAATGATCATCAATGTGTAGTTTTGAGAAGTGTAATACATAGACAATCTCTGCAAGACTATTAGACTTCTCAAAAGCTTTGTCCTAGTGGCTGAGTTAAAGCTTGTGGTTAATCCATACCTCCTTCATAGGTCACTAATGATCAGTCTCAGTGCGTGAGTGACTGAGTGGGTGGGTGGGCGTTTCTGCAAAGTGCTTTGTTGACCTTTTGCAAGGCTTCAAAATAGAAGAGAGCATAAAATGATGTGCACCACCAGGGAGATATTGCCATCAAATATATTGAGTCCATGTCAATAGATCTACTAAAGTCCCATGCAACCTTGGACTGGGACATTTTTCCCATGTCTCATCTCATGATAGAGATCAAGGATGGACTCCTTGTAGCAACACAAGTAAAAATGCAACTATGATATTCTAAATAGACAGATACTGTACAGTATATTGTACAAAAGGGTTTTTTGTTGTTGCAAATTTGCCAGAAAAAAAAATACATATTATCTGGGTGCGATTAAAGCTGTGCATAAGAATCACATAAACAATGGGAATTAACATATACATGCTTTATACTGTAGCTTGCAGGATAAATTTCATGTTCATTAAGAGGTATAGACTGCTTTTACAGAATCCTTTGTAATTACCTGGTTAGAGTTGTATCTTGAATTACGATACTAATTGGTTAATATTTTCTAAAATAACTTATATATAATTAGCTTGAAAGAAACCCCAGCAGGGGCCGTAACATTTGCAATATACAGTAGCTGCAACGATGTTACGATGATGTTCACAGTCAGGAAATTTGTGTTTTTTGAAAGTTAGAATGGCTTTAATAAAATGTTGGTAAATAAAGTAAAATTTTAACGGTTATTTGAAGTGTTTGTGCTGATCCAGGACCATGTGCACAACGTCTAACTCCATCCATGGTCCCCTAAGTTTCTAACAGGGTTTAGAATTCCGATTGGGACAGAGACAACAGCTTCCCACACGCAGCGTGTGTATCTCACATCACACAATTCTCAGTGTTGTAAATGCTTTCCATCGGTTTTGGTACTGTATTAATATTGTTTTAGTCTTTTTTTTTTCGACATTGTGTTAACGGTTGTTTATTCAACGTTCTCCCATCATCATGTAGACATCTTTTAATCAAAAGTAATTCTGCCCTTAAAAAACAAACTAATACCAATGTTGACACAAATGTCCGTAACGTTGGCAAATTGACATCACAATGTTTAACAACCAAAAATTCCTGTTGGGTTTTTAGCAGGTACAATAATTTATTATTATTTTTTTTAAATATAGTTCAATTCAATTCAATTTTATTTGTATAGCGCTTTTAACAATTGACATTGTCGCAAAGCAGCTTTACACAATCAAAGGAATTATTTAAGTTGTATGGAATGTAAATGTGTATGTAAGATCGTCCCTGATGAGCAAGCTGAGGACGACGGCGACAGTGGCAAGGAAAACTTCCTGAGATGGTAATAGGAAGGAACCTTTAGAGGAACCATAAGTGGTAGTAAGAACAACAACAACAAAAAAAGACAAAAAACGTCTCCAGTATATCTCTAGTCATATCCCAATATGAGAGATCTCAGATGTCAGATTTACACATTATGCTGTCAGTGCTTACTTTTCTTTCTCTGGGGTTTTCCTGATATTCTGCACAGTCATCTTTGACATAGTGGTAGAAATAATATTTAATTATAAAATAAAATGACATACCATTTAGTCAACGCCTACTACAGCTGCAGATATACACTGTATATATTTGTAGCATTGAACAAATGCAAAATGAAATGTTTTAACATACTGCTTAGGAAACTAATAAGGATTAGATCACATTAATGATTATTAATAGGGTTGAAGGTGGGTGACAGTGAAAAGCTGTTTTGATAAAAGTATAAAAAGGAAGTAAGTGTAAACTAATATCAAAACACATATGCGTGTGAAAGCGTTCAGGATTTTTTTTTTTTTTATAATTAGTGAACCATATGCAAGCAAAATGTCTCAATTAAATTCCTTATTTAGATTGATAATGTGTGTACAAGCTGGCAGTGTGAGTGCCCAGGCAGCAGATGAGTGACGGCCCAGAGACGGCCCACATTTACTGACATCAGGCCAAAACATCACAGTCCAATGATAATGACGCCCCTATCATGACCTGGACAAAAGAACACTGTCAGCACTTTAGCTTTAACAGGGCTACAATTGCACTATGTCATGGACAGTTTTGCATTTTTACCAACTTTCATAACCATTGCAGATGGCAAAATCTAGACCAGTAATAGCTACCGGACACATTTAAGTCAAACCAAGACTTGTGATGAAATTCTTCATGAATGACAAAAAAAACCAGTTGATATTTAGAAAAGCACAATACGATGGTGAGACTCTTAGCCACAGTAAAACATTTAAATGGTGCAAATGTTTTAAATAAGGACGGACAGCATGTCCGTGAATGGCAATGCCGGCCGAGGTGGCTCAGAGCCCGCTACAGTCGTTCCCATGAACATTCATCAATCTTTGAAAATCCACAGATAACTCGTCGCCAACTTGTGGAAAAGACTCATCTGTGTGTGTGTGTGTGTCACTCACTGTGATTGTTCACCAACACCACTTGCACATTGCATCACTCCAGGCCATTTCGACATGTTTGGGCTATTTAAGGAGTTCCTGGGGGGCCAGAGTTTCTATATTGATGTTATTCAGCCACCAGTGAAGTTCTGAGATAAGTGCATTATTGTAAAAATAAACAAACAAACAAACAAACAAACACATAACTGTGTTCTGTTATTCTGCACAAAAAAGTCCCGGTTTGACTTGAACAATTGGTGTAATTATAGTGATTTGGAGGGTGTTCACATTCAATGCACTTTAGAGTCAGTAAATGTTCCATCACCATACAGTATGTACCACTACAGTACATACTATATCCAGTATAATAATATTATTTTCATTTTATTGAAATGTTGGAAAAAAATTTTTAGGTCAACATCATTTCCTTACATTTGGTTACTAAAAAAAAAAAAAAAAAAAAAAAAGGCCAAACAAAGAAGTTCTATTGTTCCATGTGTGCGGGGTACACGTTCAGTGTGATTACATGTAAGACTTAAAACAGTCTATTAAAAATAAATTAAAAAAGCAGCATGACCCAGATTGCTGCGATAAAAAGATCAACCACTGTCAGCCATAATCCACTTCCTGTTGACTACTAAACTAAAACTTGGACAGCACGGTCTCCTGGGACTTTATTCTACGACATGGATTTATGATTTCACGGCTGCAATATATCATTACATAAAAACACTCACATATACTGTAGGTCTGATGTAGACACAATAAAAACCACTTGTCCTGTTCCTGGCTGAGGAAGATTTAAAGGCTGTATTTGTTCTTTTAGGATTGTCCTTGGGCATGATAGAACAGGTGAGAAAAAGCAGAAAGAGAGAGAGAGAGACCGAGACTGTCTCGCCTCTCTCCACAGGCAACCTCCCACTTCTCTAATCTCATCAATACCACCAGCTGATCGATCTATCATGGAAAAAAGGCAATAAGATTTAGGGGCAAAATCTAGTAAATGACCAACTACAACAGCTGGCTGATATAAGAAAAGATTTGGATTATTATTATTTTTTTTTTATATTTAATTTTAGTGCCTCGTAGAACACATTTTACATGTAAATATAATTTAAAAGGAGCTAGGACTTCCTAGTAATAATTTCAAATAGCTTTCACATCACACAAAATATTTATTATTAATAATAATAATAATAATAATTAAATTGATTAGGAATATGTTAAGTGACCATGTTACAGTTAGACAAATGCAGATTATGGCAGTATTGAGGTTGTTATAATAATAATAATAATAATAATAATAATAATAATAACAACAATAAAAAACAACAACACTTAATGTATTACAGTATACTCCTAATCAAAATAATTATTAGCAGTTAATAATAATAATAATAATAATAATAATGATAATATATTGCATTACAAAATTAAATATGAAAAAAAAAACATTAAACATGTAGGATTGCTGTTGTAGGAAAATAAACTGTAAGAAGATGCTCTTATTTGTTCCAGCAGAATTAACAAAAATTTACCATTTTCCAATAACAGCGCTTTATTACAATATTTTTCTAAAACCAGAGCAACATATCTACAGTACCTAGTCAGAATTTATGAAGTCTTTTTTTATAGAGATCTTACAAAAACTACAATAAACAAATAGCAGCATGTCTTTGTAAGAACCCTGGATGTATTTGAAATATATATTTTCGGATTATGTATTTATTCCCAATCCATCATCAACACAAACACCCGCAGTGACAGAAAGCCGGAGCTTATTCATTGCATGCACGTGTTATTGCACAAGCAGGCATCAGTGGATCAGTGGATGCTGTCTTATTGACCACATTGATAACACAGAACAGCCCAGCCTGCAGCACTGTGAGCTGCTGATCAATAAAATGTGACTGACTAATAGAAAGCTAGAAGACAAGCTAATATCTGTCATGTAGTAATGCCAGCTTACAAATCAGCTCTCAGGCTTTATGTTCTACATGGAAGCAGAACAAGCGGAAGCTACAAACAAATCAATAGAGTTGACGGTGTAGAGCCGTATAAAATACACAACATTCAAGCATACTGGAGACGACATCGTTATACAAGCTATATTATAGTCAGCTATGGCAAACTACCTAAATCATACACTTAAACATTTACAATGAAAGAGGCAATTCATTGGTAATGGATATTTACAAAATTCGGACTCCGGCATGAATCAAAGTCTGGTAGGTTTCTGTAACGTGAGCTCTCCATACCGTGCATTAGATCAGAGTACCATGCTTACAGTATGTCTGCTTGAAAAGGTGTTCTCGAAAGTTGTAATGTGTACTTGGGCATGGTTCGAATCATATATTAAGCATGGAAGTTAACCTTCCTGCTTTACATACTTTTCTATACTTGTTTATTTGCAGCTCGCAAAATTGACTAAGTCTCGGATCTTAGTCAATCCATCCATCCTTGGGTACAGAACATTATTACCAATGTAAAAATTGTCCAGAAGTGGTGGTGGAGCGATTGTACCTGTGCATGGTGTGAAGCAATCATGCCTCGTGTTAAAAGCATCCTTAAGGCATCGGGAAAATAATTGGAAAAAGGCAAATTTGGAAAGCAAAAGTGAAATTCACTATATTCTTGACCTAAGAACTGACTGGAGAAAAAGAGAGCTCAGTGCAAAGTGCTTGTATTTTTACCCAAATGAAGCTCCAAGTGTAAAGAGCCCTTAAAAAGTCACATAGCAAGTAAGGGATGTTGACAACAAAGTGAAAAGAACAGACAGGCATGGCACAGCATATATACCACCCCAAAAAACCCCTAAAAGAGCCGAACTTTCACCCATTTAAATCACAGAGGTTTCCAAGTTGGAGACAGAACATGGTTTTACTTCTACCCAGTCCTGCTAATCTTATATACTGTAGAAGCCCCAGGGCTGGCGGTACAAATACAAAGAGTTGCGCAAACACAAGTGGTGTTGGAGGAGCTCATGGTCTTGCTCAATATGGACTATGGGGTAATTATGGGACCCTATTATGACTAGTCCAGTCCAGTGGTCCTGGTACACAACACTGTAAACCCTAATGCTCAAAATAATGTAACATATTGATTTATTTGATTTGCAACAACAACAACAACAACAAAAGAAATGAGTTAGGCTACTAAATAATGCAAGTAAAGAACAATTACTATGAATAAGTACGACGAACTTAAAAACTTATAGTTCCGTTTACTTAAAACTGGAAACATCATTACTTCAAAAAGTTTTTTAAAGAGTTTTGCCAACTTTATTCGGGTTTACAGTAAAGCAGTAAAGGCAGATGGTTCCATCCAGTCCTGTGTGTACAGTACTTTAAAAACATGTGTCAAATTTGCTGCATATCTACTGTATGCTACACATTTCCACACTGCTCAGTTGGTTAGATGCAGCTTGCACCTTCAGCATTCGAGGACAAATATATCAGGAATCACGGTAGTGATTCTATAAAAAAGAGGAAGTGTGCGATTGTGCAGATGGAGGTACAGTATCTAGACTTCCAGGTGTCCCCACATTGATTGCGGCCTGTCCAAGATCCAAGATGATGAGACAATTTTTGTGATTGTCACGTAGGTAAAATCGGCACTGTGCGGCAAACGAAGGAATGAGAGAAGGCTGGGGGCTACGTTGTCATAGGTGTTGGAAGCGGAGGACCACCCAAATCAGCCACAGAGTAATATCATGATAATATCTCTGATATCATGTGTTGGGTCGGCCTTCACCCTTTGCTGAGTGACCACACCCTACTCCAGGGTGTCCATGGATTTAGGGCTACAATTATGAGGAGGTGGGGGCATGGTCAAGCAGCGGTTTTATGATTGGAATGGTTCTGTGCTCCAGTGAGCAGTGAAAGTATAAAAAGGGCAAAGGGACTGAAGAGAGAGAGAGAGAGAGATAAGCAGTACAGAACTGTGTGTGTGTGTGTGTGTGTGTGTGTGTGTGTCCAAGGGCCTATTTGCATTGTTCTAAGCCTGCCTTCCGTGTCCTTATGTCCAGCCCAACCCATTCAAGTGTCACGGACCCATTAAAAGGTTTTACCATTCTGCAAAACAGGTTTGTGTCTCCAAAACAAAAAGACATCATATAACTGCTTTATCTGATGTCTTCAAAGAGCTAACCAGGAAAAGTCTTTTTTTTTAAAAGCCAAATGAGCATCATTCACAAAGCTTCAACATTTCAACGATCAGACTATGTTTATTAATTTGTTTATGAGGAACACCCACCATACAAGCTGTTACCATGGAAATCATAACCTGATGTACTTTGTGGCTGGAATCACATTCAGGGATACTGCAAGAGAAATTTTAATTATTGTACAGTATCAATTACTTTCTTTAGTACCCCGTAGTGTAGAGTCGGAACCAAATTTTTTTGCATCACTCCCGATCCATTATAAACCCCAAACCCCCATGTGATAGACAGATCCAGCATGTTTCTTGCATGCACGTGTAATTGTTAAAGCAGGGATTAGTAGAACAGTGTGCTGTCTTATTGACCACATTGATAACACAGAACGGCCCAGCCTGCAGCACAGTGCGCCGCTGATCAATAAAATGTGACTGACAAATTGAAAGCTGGAAGAGAAGCTAATAATTGTGACATCGTAACGCCAGCTTACAAATCAGCTCTCAGACTTTATGTCCTGCAGTGACAAGGACTAACAAGGATCATTCCCTGAGGATGCAGCAGAATCAGTAGAGATGGTGGAGAGTGATATAAAATGAGACAAACAACATTCAAGCATACACTGGAAACAACAGGACGTTTATTATTTAGCTAAATTATGAAAATAAATTTGCTGCCAAATCATTTACATTCGTGGCAGGTGGCAGATGCCTATGCATGTGACCTATATAAGTGTTTTCAAGTCTTTATCAGTAGATCGATCCTAATACTGCTTCAGTGAGTCAGTCTGTCTGTCCTGGTTGTAATTGGAAAAGGTAGGTATTTAGACTTCGTTTGAAAACCGCCTGGCAAACCCAGCTGTACGGATATCTAGAGGAAGGTCGTTCCATCACCTAGGTGCCAGGACCGAGTCAAGTCAAGTCTGCATGATGCCTTCTTTGTTCCTGAGGGATTGCAGAACCAGTTGAACAGTGCAACGGTTTCCTTTATTTTTATATATTGTTTTGTCAAATATACATTTAACCATTTTAATGACATCAACCCTTAAAAAAGGGAATACACACTAGTGATGCGCGGGTCGGGTTGAGGCAGGTAAAGAAATTGTTACTTTATTTGTGGGGCGGGTCATTAAAAACAAAATTAAATAAAAAAATCCATGTATGTTGCGTGCAATTCCCTATATAGCCTATATTAAATATTTGGGAATATCTATTTTCATATAAGTATAACATATAAGTTCTTTGATAAGGTTACGTCACGTGACAAGTCACAAAAGCGCCAAGCAGCTACCGCTGCCAGTCACAACAAAAACAAAGAAATAGAAGTGAAGATGGAAGACGAGGTGCGGGAGAAATTAAGATCGGGAATTTACATCATTAAAAGAAAAAAAAGTCAGGCTGCTAAATCTAATGTCTTAGCATTCTTTTTTTGCACAGCGAACGTAAAAACGCCAAATTAACATTTCCGTGTGATAAATGAAAAAAAAAAATCAGCGGTTATTTAGCGTAGGCTGTAAACTGTAAACTTTTTATTTGAATTACAATGCCTAGTATGTCTATTTAATGGTCGCGGGTGCGGTGAGGGGCGGGGCGGGGCGGGGCGTAAAAATAGATACAGTGGTGCGGGGCGGGCCGGGGCGGGCCAAATAAGTTCATAAAAGCGATACCCGCGGGTTGAAAAAATACCCGACTCGCGCATCACTAATACACACACACACTGTACGGCAGAACTCAGAAGTTGTACTTACAGTATATGAACTATGCCTTGTGTACTGTACATTAAGTTGTACTTCTCGTTGTCAGCCAAATACACTCCCTCTTTAGTAATCGGAAAGTGATCACAGATCAGAAATTAATAATGTAGATCGCATAAAGATTACGTTTTGTCCAGCGCGTTAAAATTCACTTATACACTTCAGGTAAAATCTGAACTTATTCGAGTAAAAATATTAAGCTTTTTCAACTTTGTGATATTTCAGTTTTTTTTTTTTTTTATAAATCTGCAAAAATGTCAACAATTCTGTGTTTTTCTGTCAATATGGGGTGCTGTGGGTACATTAACTTAAATGATTTTAGCAAATGGCTGCAATACTCTATACAGAAACAAAGAGACGTTTAAGGGCGTCTGAATACTTTCTGTACCCACTATATATGTAGTGATTGAGTCACTCGTAGCCCATTAGACCAGCAGGCAAAGAGCAGAGACTCTTCTTCCTGCCATCAATAGAGTTGTTTTTGTAACGTCTCTTTTTTTCCCCCTCTTTCCCCAAGCAAACACTTAACCGTCCCCATAGCGAAAGCACAACCATAGATTTAAGGTCACTTGATTTCTCCGAAAAACAAAACAAAAAACCAAAAGCATGTAGTAATGCCTCCCTTAAAAATGAAGGTAAAATTTGTACATGCTTGAAATGTCTTTTTTTCCCCCTTCAACCCCCTCTTAAGGCTCTTTATTTTGAATCAGATGTTAATCGCACCATGGGAACGCGTTTTATTAGGGTTTAGAACTGCAGGACGTGCACTAGGAAGTACACTGAAGGCTTTGAGTGGCTTCAGAAATAGAAACCCCGCTGATTCCTGCAAAGTACTATTTACACGTCATTTCGGGTTTATTTTTATTCCTATGATTTATTTTTGCTTTGGTTGAAAATCAAAGTCCTTGAAATATTGATGGCAAAAAGAAAAAAAAAATCCAATCAGGATTTTTTTTATTTCCATTTTCTAGATCAAGGTGTTTCAGCTCAAGTATTTGAAGGTCCAGCTGAAGATGATTACTTTTAGACATCTTACAACTGGTGTTGTACATTCATTTAAAATTGTTAAATGTTTTTTCTTCATGTTACCACTAATGTATGATTTCAATTTGACATGGCGGGAATAAGCACCACCTTCTGTTTAATTGTCGCCTCCCATAACGTCATCCGTTGCTCATTTTGATACACATTCTTCCTGGGCTTTCATCAGGACATAGACAGATACTTCTGGGCTAATCAAAGCTGTCGACACTTTACTCAATGCGATGTATAACTGAGGTCAACTACATTTTATCCTCCATCCATTAACAGGTCATTAAAAAAAAATACATCAGCTTTAAGACTCAAAGTGTCTCAACAAATATACAATAACTGGCCAAATGTCCAAGTACTGTAACTGTAACCTAGATAAGAAATCTGTTAAGTGACTGTAATGTCACAGCAATGACAGAGAAAACTATAAATAGAATATGGCGAATGCACAGTACAGGTACTCAGTAAATACAAGAAGTGCAAATAGTAGAGTATATACACAGTACATCAGTGCAATAATGGCATTGTGCAATTTATAATGTGCGGAATTCATGAAGTCTGTGAGCATTGAATATGTGCAGTAGCTATAGAATAGATAACCAAGATAGTAACTACACCATCACTGTGGATTTGCACCTCCAGGGTCCTCCGGGTGCTCCGGTTTCCTCCCGAAGTCCAAAAGACATGCAGCTTAAGCTAATTGGCGTTTCCAAATTGCGCATAGTGTGTTTCAGAAATAGATATATATATATATATACTCAGCAAAAAAAGAAACGTCCTCTGATTTTCAACTGTTTTTACTTTCAGTAAACTAAATGTGTGAATATTTGTATGAACATTAAAAGAGTCAACACCATAAGACATAAACTAAAAATGTTTCACAATGTGTCCCTGAATGAAGGGAGGCTCAAAATCAAAAGTACCAGTCAGTATCTGATGTGGCCACCAGCTGCTTGAAGTACTGCAGTGCATCTCCTCCTCATGGACTGCCTATTGCGGACAGTCTGAGCACTGATGGAGGGATTGTGTGTTCCTGGTGTGACTCGGGCAGTTGTTGTGGCCATCCTGTACCTGTCACGCAGGTGTGATATTCGGATGTACCGATCCTGTGCGGGTGTTGTTACACGTGGTCTTCCACTGCGAGGATGATCAGCTGTCCTTCCTGTCTCTCTGTAGCGCCGTCTTAGGCGTCTCACAGTGTGGACATGACGATTTATCACCCTAGCCACATCAGCAGTCCTCATGCCTCCCTGCAGCATGCCTAATGCACGTTCACGCAGATGAGCAGGGACCCTGGGCATCTTTCTTTGGGTGTTTCTTTCTGTAAGCTGTTAAGGTCTTAACGACCATTCCACAGGTGCATGTTAATTAATTGATTATGGTTAATTAAACATGCATGGAAAACATTGTTTAAACCCATTACAATAAAGATCTGTAAAGTTATTTGGATTTTTACAACATTATTGTTGAAATACACAGACCTGAAAAAGGCACGTTTCTTTTTTTGTATAGATACTTAATTGATCCTGAAAGAAATTAAAAAACATTCAGTGGCAATAAGGACAATAACAGAACAGGTTTTTAGTTGTGATTGCACTTCATAGACCATACAGTCAGGAGACACATAACCTACATGTACTGTAGGAGATGACCAGTGCAGTGCTAAACTACAGGAATAAAGTGAGTGACAGAAAGGCATATACTTCAAATCAGCCATAACATCAACACCACTGCCAGGTAAACCGAACAACATTTGATGACCAACTATGGCTTTAAGTGTCTTAAGGAATCCAGCAAACTGGAGATAGGATCATGGGCGCCCAAGACTCACCCATGCCCATGGGGACCAAAGGCCAGCCAATCCAGACTGATCCTACAGAGAAGCCAATGCTTCTGCAAAAAAAAAAAAAAAGGTCAGTGCTGGCAACGAAAGAAAGGCACTAAAACAGACAGCAAAGACAGCAAAGAGCCCAAGGCACCCCACCAGGCTTCTGAACTCCTCAGATCCCAATTCCATAGGATGCACCAGACATGAACAGACACCTGATGCTGAAAATGTTATGTGGGTACCACAATGATGAGTGTATCAGAAGAACCCTCAAGCCTAAACCTCCCCAATTCCTGTTCACATGCTCCCGTAGAGTGGTGTTATGATGAACGGGTATGACGACAAAAGATTTGTGTTCCACTGAGCATGTTCTTCTTACCAAGAAGAACTTTCACTCATCATCTATACCGCTTTAACCTGTATTCAGGGTTGCGGAGGGCCTGGAGCCTATCCCAAGAGACTTATGGCATGAGGCAGGGAACATACATCGTGTCAATCCATCAGCACACACACACACTATGGGCAATTTGGGAACGCCAATCAGCCTAATCTGCATGTCTTTGGACTGTGGAACCAGAGTACCCGGAGGAAACCCATCCTCAAATACGAGGACAACATGCAAACTCCATGCACACAGAGGTTAGAATCCGCCCCCCACACCCTCCTGCGCCTCTTTTCTTTCCTTCAGTCAAGTTACAGCACATATGAGGTAAGTGTTAATGATGTGACTCAACGCTTTAAGCAGCGGGTATCTGGCAAATCGACACCTTGCAGAAACCTAATGAACACTTAAATATGAACACTAAACAAAGCAGTCAGGCGGAAAAGGTGTGAACACTCCATCCCCGAGTATGATGTGCAATGGAAACCCATTCAGAGTTGTAAAATAGCACACCTCCTCTGTGATTATCTGTTTTATCTTCATAGTCTTGCGATGTGATAAACAAATTCAGCTCAAGTTTCACTCTGTACTTGTAATTGACATCCTTTTTTACCCACCACAACCAGAAACTCAAAGCTCCAAATTGGTCTCAAAAGTACAATATCAATAACATGCATTAGTGAGACACAATGTTTCAATGTCTTTCTAATTAGCAAACAAACTGCAGGCAGTGAATGTTGGGAGCCCTGCGATGGATTGGCACTCTGTCCAGGGTGTACCCCGCCTCGTGCCCCAAGTCTCCTGGGATAGGTTCCAGGCACCTGTATACAGGATAAAATGTAAATAAAGAGTTAATTTACAAGGGATGTTCAAGTCAAACTAGGACAGATTAAAATAACACCATCATCAAAGTGAAACTGCCTTTATTTCTCTATATAATCCTATAATCCCCTGCTACACTAATGCACTTATCCGAGTCTTCCGCTAGTGCTTGGATACCATTAGGATAGAAAGTTCTCAGTATGCCTGAGCCATGATCGGATGGCGTATCTGATTTACTTCTAAATGGTGGCCTCCCAGGAACTCCTGAAAATGGCTTGGAGCATGTTCAGGACTATACCAGGTGTAACTCCTAGCACCTGTAATGTGCAAGTGGTCTTGGTGAATGATGTACAGTACTGTTCACGCAGACGGATTCGTCTCGCACGCAAGCTCGCGACTTTTTGCGACAGCCGATTTTCAAGGATGAGGTGTTCAACTCTCTAAATGTTCATGGAAACGACTGCAGCGGGCTCCGAGCCCCCTCGGCTAGAACCATTATTCATGTACGTATGGCCTTCTATACACTGTTCAGATGTTTTACTGCGGCTAAGAGTGTCATCACCTTACCATAGGTTTAACAGCTTCATTCATGAGAAATTTTCCCTGTTCAAAAGTCCCTGTTTGACTTGAACATGCATTCATATGAAGAAACCCAGACTAACCCTTATAGCCCTTATAATTTTTATAGTGTCAGATTGTATACCATTGGAGTTGAGGTGACAACCAGAATCACTTTGTTCTTCATCTTGCTTAACATCAGTGTAAAGCCCTGACCTTTTCCTACCGGATGATGAAGAGTCACACTGTCGTATACTGCATCAATTTTCCGAACAACGTTTCCATCATCATTCTTATCCATTTTAAAGGGTTGTGGCATTCTGTCCATAAAGGCAACACATTTTCATCGTCATGCATTTTTAAAAAAATGTATCCAGCATTCGGCATTAGAACAAGCCAAGCAGATAAGAGTTAAATGGCATGCTCCGTGAGTCAACAGTTGGTTTCAAATCCTGAGATTTGAACTCACACCCTTTCAGTCATGAGCACAAAAGCTGAACGGCCGAGCTGCAACTGGTGCGGAGATTTACACCCTTTCGCATTGTGAATTCTCACTCTGTTGCTGTAAACCATCTGTGCACATCACATGCGCAGGGTTTCAACACACTCAGATGATCTTCAGGAGCATTTTGGGAACTAACTCCATATAGCATAATTTATTACTTCTTTTTTTCTTGCTATAACTTTATAGCCGTCACGACGTCACACGAGGTGTCAGGAAAGTCTTGCAAGCAGTACAGATTGCGAGTCTTCCTGGGGATTATTCCCTATTGTCAGCAAAAACAATGCATTCAATGTAATTTGCGAGAACTTTCTTTAGATATAAATGTTTCAAAGCATCTTAAATCAGGCTAAAGGTTTCTCTGTGTATTTAGCTGTTTACATTCGTCATTGGAAATCCGGCTGTGGGTGGGGAACTCGAGAGAGAGATAATGCTGGCGACAGTTTTGCAGGAAGATGAGGATTCCCATCTAGAGCCAGATTCTATTGATGGGGCTCCATCTGTTGTTGATTAAAAACACCTTCAACTCTTTCAGCCTTCACCGATTTATATATCCTGGCCATATGCTGAGGATTCCTCATGCTGGATGTAGTTTCTGCACGTTGGTTTATTACTAAAAAGTTTTAATGTGACACTTAAGAAGGAAACCGGCCAAGGTTTGTTTAGGCACATAAATGGAGGACCCATTTCACAGTAGGACATTTTATACAGCTTTCTGACAAACTTCCTATCATCTGTGCTAGGCCAATAAAGCTGATTAAAACAACATGGACACATGTCTAATAGGCCAGCTCCAGAGTTACCAAATACCCTGGTTATTGGAGAATTATACAATACATCTAAGGGAAAGTCTAATGCATATATGTTGTAGTTGTTTTGGGGTGTGCCATCATGGGAAAATAATCAATGACAGGGTTGTGTGCTGCAGTCACTATAACCCATTTGATAATGATTACGATGATGATTTGTTTTTTTTATACCGAGGAAACCAATAAATTGCCTTATTAATCACTATGTAAGACCAAGTCCAAACATCTTGACATGGCCAAACAAACAAACAAACAAATAAAAACACAGCGCTAAATATCAATTTAATCTGTTCTAAAAGGCGAGTTCTTAGGGGAAAATCTTATCTATTGCGAAACATTTTTTTTCATAGGAAATGATGTAAATGCAAATTGTCTGTATTTATGTCTTCACTAACCCTTGCACAAACTCCCGCCCTCCCGAAACAAATGGCTCAGAAAAAGGCTTATGTTTGCTAGAGAACAAAGATAAGAAGAAAAATTTACACAGTAGGAAAAAGATTGAAAGAACGGATCTAACAAATGAAAGCTGCAAAAAAAAACAAAAGATTTGCAGACACTCGACAGGCTCTTAGAGCTCACAATCCCATTGCAGGACTGGTGAGAATGTGCTTATGGCAAGGTGAGAAAATGCACACCAGTTTAGTGGCAGCCGAAGACAGAACTTCAACAAAGTTTCCATGTTTAAAAACTCTTGCATGACATGCATTTTTATTCTTCCGTCACTTCATTCGATTTGTGGAAACATACCAGAAGGACAGCACACACACCAACACACAGCATGCATACCGACAATCACAGAGACGAAAAACAAAGTAAAGCACAACAGTGTGTTTCCATCTGTTAAGAAGCTGAGCAGCGAATTAGATCTAAACAGAGAGTGTTCCTGGCAAATGTTACTGTTTGAATTCTTGGCTGTTACAGTATGTTGTGAAAACTGCAAGACTAAAAATATTGTAATATTTGGCGTCGTCAAAAGCCAACTGAAAATAGAATCCGGTCAACATATATAAAATAATACTTTAAGACTATTGCTCCGTAAATAATGGGTGTATTGTAGTATTTATGCCATTGTGTTTCAGTGAATCTCACAATCTGCTTATTAAATCAAAGCAACATGAAAAGCTTTAAAAAAATTTTTTTTATAATAATAAATTGATGGACCACATGCATCTTAAGAAAAAAAGAAAAAAAAAATCCAGATTCGGACTTCTTACAAATCTAAACTAACAAAACAAAGCAACAGGTAGACCAACCAACAAAGCATAAACTCATTTTTTTTTTAAGTTTTAAACCAGAGATAAAAAAACAAAATGAAACCAAGTTATGTTATTCTACCACCAAAAGAAAGTTCTCCCCATAGAGGACAAGAGCAAACAGAACAGGACGTACAGACTGGTACACTTATAGGCCGTCCTCAGGTGCAGGTAATCTTCCAATTACTGTGCTGTTCGCTTACAAGTCATATCCACACCACAAGGGGGAGACAGATCGACCACACCTCAAACAACAACTTCCTTTGCCTGATTGTACTCATTAACATGAATCTTCTAATAAATGGTTTATTCAGGAATTACTCGATCCTGGTATTGGTGGTGATGGATCCTAGGGCTGCGTTTATATTTTAAAGGAAACAGATCAGATTTATATATCATGACAGTTTGCGTTCATCATTATGAGCGACTTTTTTTTCTGACTCTAATGTGGACAAGTCTGTCCTTTGAAACGGCATGTATAGGCACATCAATATATCTATCAATTTAACCTGGTTGGGTTTAAACATGTTATATTTGTGTGATATTAATAAAAAAAAAATTGATGCATTTAAAAATGCTTGGGGTTTTGCTCTGGAGGACGGCAAGCAGTTAGTCAACTGTATTTGTTGAGGTCCAGAAGATAGAAGAAAGCCAGATGAATAGCTTTAGTTGTTTTAGCAGCTATTGCTAACACTCCTATGAAGTCCCCAATCTGCAGTCGCTGACTGATGCCCAAGTTCTTAAATAAAAAATTCGTATTGCAAAACACATTTTTCCATTGGAAATAATGTAAATGCAAATAATGTGTTCCAGCCACCCAAAAATATTACCAATATTACCAATTTCCAACACTGTTATCATATTTTTGCATATAAAAACAATTGAAACATTTAAATAAAACATCCAAATTAAGTAAAATTAATTTACTGTATGATTCCTCTTGGCACCGGCTGCTTAGAAAATGAAACTTAAAGCGCTCCCTTTTTTTATTGCTAACATTTTTGGGACCCATGGTGCTATTGTACTGTACGTCTTCACTAAATGTTAAATAAATCATATGTGAACCCGCTTTCCAACCATTTAGTTGGAACAGCTTATAGACGGAAACGCAACTTAGCTAGTTTTCAGTTCGGCTAGTTTTGTTTTGCAATATGCATCATACGCTAAAGGCAAATTTTTTGCAGAATTTCAGCTCTTAATGCAAAAATTCATGTGGCGGGTCGTTTGTATGCGACTGTATATGTATATACTGTATTCCATCTTGAACCACATGAAGACAATCAGTTTTGTGCATTCAGACATCCTTAAAAAAACAAAACAAATCTGTGTCGCATTAGAGAAAGGAAATCAGAAGGCGGCTGCTAATGTGAACATAGCCCAAGACTGGGCAGGAATACACGCTTATGAAGCAACTTTGCCATCAATTAAGTGATGTGCTGTTTAACGCAAGTGATCACAAATTAGTCTTATTAGTATTTTTGCAACTATAATATCATACGTCTTCAGATGTATTATGTTCATTTTGAGACCGGAATATCAGGAAGATACCAAATCGGATCAGGCTGGTTAACATTTACTGTGCACAGGAACCTTGTAATTAAGACTTTGACCTGTGGGAAATAGGATGAGAAAGCACCCGAAGAGAGAGTAAATGCTAAGCCATATGTCAGATGGAAAAACAAAAATCATGGTGAGCAAACAACCAAGGGTGCATTTTATTTGACAAAATCATGGCATGCAAGCTACTGCCCTGGTAGAACATAAAAGATTTTCAGACATTTCAACCCATATTTGTTTATTTATTTATTTATCTATTGGTTTGTTTAGTCTTGTCTCTTGTCTGATTTCCAGACCTGCAAATTTTACAGCGAAACAACCTAAGGCACTTCACTCTCATGACATGGCACTTCACACATTCTGCATTTCCATAATTCTTCAACACGTTCAATATCCGAAGTCATTGTGTACACTTCAGCAGAGCGGAAAAACACTCAGGTATCACAATCTGCTCGACTCGTAGTCTGGTGTCTGGCAGCTTAGCCTACCTGTAAATTGGGCGGATATTTATGCAAGTGTTGCTAGCTTTACTGTGATTTGAACTATAGATAGAGAGATTGCTTTATCGTCACTGCACAGGCTACAGTGAAACAGTCTATTGGCCCTGATGGCGTTAAAAATAGAATAAGGTTGAATAAAGATAGGACACAGCACAAGATATGAACAGTATGATCAAACAATCCATTCTTCCATCCATCACTCCGTGCACAGGGAGCCTGGAGCCTATGCCAGGGAACTCAGGGCACAAGGCAGTGTACACACTGGGTTTGGTGCCAACCCATCGCAGGGCACAAGCACACACATTGACACACTCAATCATACACTATGAGCAATTTGGAAACAGCAGTCAGCCTACACAGCATGTTTTTGGACTGTGGAAATAAACCGGAATAATTACCTGGAATAAACCTACCAAGCATGGCACAACCCTGAAGGTGTGGGGTAACAGCGCTAACCACTGTGCCACTTTCCAGATGATACAATGCAATGAAAATAAACAAATACAAAAGCACTTAAACATGTTGATTGCTTGCTGAATTGCAGTGGAAAAGCAGAGCAATTGTGGATGAATATATAAATAGAGGTGCAGGAAAACCTCCATAGATGTGATAACCTTGTCATTCAGTACATTAAGGTCGTCAGCTGACTTCATTTTATTGCCACATAATGACGCTGAGTCTAGACCTGAGCAACTGAAGCAACCCCAGATCATAACACTGTCTCCAGAGGCTTGTACAGTGGACGCTATGCATGATGGGGTGCATCGCTTTGCCAATCTCTCTGGAATAGGGTCAACCTGGACTCATCAGATCACATGACCTTTTTCCATATGCTTCCAAGAAAGCTGATTTTTTTTTTTTGGAGGTGTCACTAACTAGTGGTTTTCTTATGGCCACACAGCTGTTTAGACCCAATCCTGTAATTTTTCGGGTAAATGCTCCTACACTATTAAACATAGCTATGGTTTCTACTGGAGGTTTTGCACGATACAACTTCAACAGGAATTTAAGAGATTAATCTCCCTTAATCATAATATTCTCCAGGTTGAGTCATTTAAAATCTCCTTAGTTGTTTACTTTGACCCTTCTGAAATGAATCTGGCAATGTACAGTATATATCTAAAAAAATCAACCTTAAAACCCAGAGAAACCCCTCATGGACATCATCATCAAAATAACATGAAAAGCTCAACACACACAGTAGGCTCGGGATCAAACCATCTATGGATCTCTTGTCCTCCTTGTTGGTTTCCCTGCACCATTTGACCGCAGCAGCTAATCCAGGCCACAGTGTTCCACTTCATCTCCTAACTTTGTGTAGAACCTTGCATCAGACTAAAAACACCAATGTTCTACTACATTCATTCATTTATTCATTTATTATCGACACCGCTTATTCTATACAGGGTCACAGGGGGCCTGCAATCTATTCCAGGAGACTTTGGGCATGAGGGGGGTTGTTGCCAATTAATCGCGAGACACACAGGCACAGGACAAACAATTGGAATTCAAGTTAGCCAAATCTGAATGTCTTTGAACTGTGGGAGGAAACCAGAATACTCGAAGGAAACCCACCAAGCGCTGGGGAAAGCATGCAAACTCCATGCACACAGACCCCGAGGCAAGAATCGAACCCTCAACCCATAAAGTGCAAAGCCACAGTGCTCTGGGCCACCACTGTGCTACTACAATGGCAAAAAAAGACACCTACAGTCCTCTGTGCCACATTTCCTTTTGAGCCTCTGGCACGGCGACATTTATTTCACCATCCATAAAGATGGAAGGAAGACACGCATCAAGACTCTCCGCTGTCCTGCACCCAGGTGCTGGACTCAATGTCCCCTGGCTGTCCAAACAGCTGAGTCACTGGCTGTCTTTAAATGAAGACTAATTACCCTCTCCTTTATTAAACATTTAAATGAGCACAAAAAAAAAACTTGGCCTAAATTCCTCATTTAATTTTAGGTGTATACCTAGACACTGTTCTGTTTATATGTGTTCGTGGTTTTGATAGAGACAAAAAAAGAAAAATGTGTCTTTTACCAAATGCAAAAGTAAAATGACTGTGTTTGAAACTAAAGTTCAAACTTGACTTGAGATTTGACTTGGTTTAACAATGCAGTTGCTAGCAAGAGGGTATTCATGTTCTACGTTTCAGCCTGGATAAAGCTATTACGGCTAATTTGGTATTTTCCCCTTTCTCTGGGGTAAAATGCTGCCAGGACGACTGATGATTGCGCCGTGATCAGAGGCATTTTTCAAACAGCAACCCTGGCCTTATTTCAAATTCAGTCAAAGCTTTCTCCCTAGACAGAAACAACTCAAAAGTTTTAGATTTATTATTTTTTGATGGAGGATACGAGACTGGTTTACTATCGACTCCCGAACTCTTTTCTCCGGCTCCTGCTTTGAATAGTCTGGAACGAGACTCTTGACTCGTCGCTCCGTTGGCCGTAGATCCACTGAACGCCTTGGCAGCGGGCACCTTGGAAGAGGAATGTTTTAATCTGCTCAGAGTGCTAACGTGCACTCCAGTGAGGATTTCAGGCAGCCATTGGTGAACGAACGAGTGCACACAAGTAACCACGGAGATCAGGCACTTTCCAGGTGTGATGTGTGACAGGACCTTCCCAGGGCCCCTAGGAGCACGTGCGGCCTAATGATTAATGATGCTTAGATCACCGAACAGCTGCCAATCTAATGCTAGCCCTCAAAAAGCATGAAGCCGAAGGATTTACGCCTCCACAGAGGGAGCCTGGGACTTTTTATAGATGCAGCGCTGAGCAGATTAGGGACCAGGAGATGCATAAATCATAGTTTGGCGATGAGTCGATGGCACTGATTCGTTCATTTATCTCGGAGATCTAACCGTGTATCATCAAACAAGGGAGACCCGCTTGCTTGCTTACATACAAATGCACACACTCAACCTCACACGCAGTGTAGGAAAGCAAGATGATGTGGAATGATGCCGGAAGGGTGCGAAGCTGGGCGGAAAGCGCTGCGTGCTGACGCTGATGCTTTAAATACACTGCAAACTGGAAGGTGTGAACGTGCAATTAAAAGGTGATGCTACTGCTCATACATGTCTTCCTCACTTCTCTGAAACTACATCTCTCACACACTCGCTCACATAATCAGGGCAGCTAGACGGGGGTGTTATATTTATTCATCATCCTTTTTGCCCTTAGAGATCCTGCCCGTTCAGGTTCAGGGAGACTATGAAAAATAAATCTGAATTAAACTGCAGTTAAAGCACTTTGTGTATGTGTGTGTGTGTGTGAGGGTGTGAGTGTGTGTTTGGGAAGGAGAACGTGATGACTTGACCCTCGGAGGCTAATTAAAATAGAGAAGCAGCATAATGCTGCAGCTCCTGTGGCTTGAGCGGCACAGCTGGCACCGCGAAGGACCTGAGAGAGAGCGAAGAATCAATTCAGAGAGTCTGGAGGGGAGTTCACACGAAAACAAGACACACACATTCACATCAAGCAACTGAGTTCAGACCAAAGGTCAGCGAAAAAGCAAAATCAGTAGGTCTCACATTAGCGTGCACACACACACACACATAGACCTGATCGATGCTTTTGTAAGGAACATGGACATATTCATACACAAACGGCCATAATTGGCCAGTTGGCCTTCTTCCTTACAGGCAGTTGTCTCTCGCTCCGTCTCCCCCACACTCTGTCTTCATTTCGGAAAAGAAGATACTGTCCCATGCACATCCTAAATCACACAACTACTTCCTGGGCAATGAGGATGTTTACTTCTACACTGCAAACATTAGCATACCGATGTGTCACTAGCATGCAACTAACAAGACCATGCTACTTGCAACAGCACAGAGAAGAACAACTCAAACTGCCAATGTGTTCCTCAGTCCCATGTGATGTTGGCCGGAGGACCACTGGGCTACAAAAAGGACAACCAGCTTAATTTACAGGTCCCATATTTTGCTCTTTATTTACCAACTTAGCACAGGTCTCAGATTTCCACAAAATGTATTTTTGCTGATTTATTATATATTTTTTTGCGTCTGTCACAATTTAAATTCAAATTCAAATTTTATTTGTCACATACACAGTTATACACAGTACGATATGTAGTGAAATGCTTATACGACCCCCCTGTGACCTTAAAAGGAGAATTAAAGCTTATAATAAAAAGTAAATATGAATAAAAGAAATACGATAGAAAACTTCAATTGAACTAGGATAAAAATTGAAATAAAAATAGAAACATACTGAATTTAAGAAATTTTGAGATTAGTTGAGCGAAAGATGGTGTGCATATATGCATAAAAAGTGTCTTATTAAGGTGCCATTATTAAAGTGTCTTTTATAATGGCACCTTAATAAGACACTTTTTTTTATGTTTCAGATCCTGAAATTTAAATATTAGTCAAAGACTGCACAAGTAAACACCATGCAGTTTTTTTTTATTAAGTTTTTTATTATTAAGTGAAAACAAAATTCAAAACTACATAGATCTGTGTGATAAAGTGTCTGGTTGGGCCAGCCTTAGCAGCAACAACTGCAATCAAGCGGTTTTCGTTGACTCGCAGTGCACTGTTACAGCGCTGCGGAGGAATTTTGGTCCACTCGTCTTTGCAGAATTATTGTAATTTCAGCCACATTGGAGGGTTTTCGAGCATGAACCGCCTTTTTAAGGTCATGCCACAGCATCTCAATTGGATTCAGGTCAGGACCTTGACTAGTCTTCATTTTGTTTTTCTTTAGCCAATCAGAAGTGGACTTGCTGGTGTGCTTTGGATGATTGTCCTGCTGTAGAACCCAAGTTCGCTTTAGCTTAAGGTCACAAACAGATGGGCGGTCATTTTCCTTTATGATATTTTGGTACACGGCAGAATTCATGGTTACATTTATCACAGCACGTCTTCCAGGTTCTGAAGCAGCAAAACAGACCATCAGAGAACACCAGAGCTGATCAAAAAGCTGGAAGAGGGGCTCTTCTTATATGATGTCATAATGATGACAAAATCTAATTAAATTGTTTAAACCTCAGCTAATACCCCAAATTCTTATTTACAAACATTTTTGGGTTTGTATATGCATATATAAATGTCTAAAATGACTAAAACGTGAATTCTCCATAATAGGTCACCTTTAATATAAATCAAACTAATCATGTATTAAATTACTTCGGACAATAAGTGAGTATTAAATCAAATTTAAGGTGCAAACCCTGCAAAAATATCTTAGCAAGTGAAAATTTAATTTAAAATAGGAATATATGAAAAAAAATATAAATGTATAAATTATATGGAATGTGCAATATACTGTAAAGGGGTATAAGAGGGGAAAGGATAAGACATATATTGTAGGTATTTCAGTAATAGTATAAGTAAAACCTGGAGTATAAAAATAAATACACTTAATCTTACATATGGTTTGTTGTAAACTCATTTTAAGAAATTATGCATACATTAATCAAGAATATTTCACTTGCTTAAATGTCAAATATTTCCATAGGTCTTGCTTGCTATACATTTTTCTGCTCTGGACACCGACCGTGAGGTTTGTCAACAGGGACGAGAGCACACATATTAAGAAATCGGAGCCAAATTCTACAACCCTCATTCCATGTAAAAATGCATTCCGAAGTTCAGCTATGATGAGACTGCTGTAGTGCTTCTGCAGTCGCACAGCGCAAAATCGAGTTAGTACCGTTTAAACGTGTTTCCTGTAGTATTGCTAACTGGAAATATGGCTAGCTCTGGGGAAAGAAAATAATTTAAAGTTTCTACTTAATACACTTCAACTTCGAAAGAATGTAGAACACCCAGAACATTTCTATTCTTATTGCGTAATCCGGCTGGACTCTCTGCAGATAGAACAGTGTTGGATTTCTGTGCTTTCTGCTGCAGTGCAGTGATGTATGGATGCACACTGATGCATGCATTTAGGCTGTTGCACGAATATATGGTCCGGCTAGACTGGCTGCCCTTGTTGTGCGTGTGTGTGTGTGTGTGTGAGAGAGAGAGAGAGAGAGTCTTGTGAATAATGTATGTGTAAGACTTGTAGAATCCGCCACTGCATGCTTTATTTAACTCTCTCATAAGGCATTTCTTTCTCCCCATTCACGCTCAGCATGAACCCAATGCCTGTTGGTTTTCCATGTCCTACCCGAGGGATGATTAAAGAGGGATTTCGGGTTCCTTTGGACATTTTTTCCCCTTACGACAAGCATTAAATTAGCATGTTACAACTACAAATTAGCCCCTGAATGATTGGGACTGGGCTCATTATCCTGTGGTTTCACCATTTAAGTAGTTAGCAGCAATAAATGATTCGAACTGAACCCTTTAATTTGAGTGGAACCCTTTTAAAATTCCCACTCTGCCCATTTTCGAGTGCTGTTTGTAGTCTGACTGTGAAAGATACGTTTCCTCACTTACGGTAAAAAATGCAAACACATTTTCAGTGATGTGCAAAAAGACAGAGATTACTATGAGATAGAGAGAATAAATAAATATAGACAATGGGGAGAAAAAATACAATAACTAAAACGCTAAAATTTATGTTATTATGTTTGATTTAGGGGTTTGGGTTTGAGATAATCATTTTGCCCAAGGCTCACCCATGCCCACAGGAAACAGAAGGCAAAGAGCCCAGGTCTTCGATCTCCCCAGATCCCAAATCAACTGAGCACCCAAAGGTGCTCCAGACAAACAAATCAGATTCATGGAGGCCCACCCTGCAAGCCTTGGCACCCAAAGGATTTGCTGCCAATGTCCTGGTACAAAACACCACAGCACACCCCCAGAGGCCTTACGAAGTCACACCCCAAGGGCCAGAGCCACCCTGGCGGAATCTAATGTAATGGCTGATTGGTGTAGTATCTTACATTTACATTTACATTTAGGCATTTGGCAGACGCTCTTATCCAGAGCGACTTACATTTTTTTTTATCTCATTACACATCTGAGCAGTTGAGGGTTAAGGGCCTTGCTCAAGGGCCCAACAGTGACAACTTGGTGGTTGTGGGGTTTGAACCTGGGATCTTCTCGAACCATAGTCCAATGCCTTAACCACTGAGCTACCTCTGACCCCGTCGTCTTCACCTTCACCATATCAAACTGTTTCCGTATGCGTAGCATGTGCTCTAACCAGACCTTTTTGTAAGCCATTAAAATCTACTTTTTTATGCTGTCTGGTATGAAAAACATTGAAATTATCTCATTTCATTGAATACAAGGTTGATGAAAAGGTGTCCAAATTTTAGATATAAAAAAATTGTATATTTACTATCTATAATTATGTATGGTTGTTGTAAACCATACAACATAACCATACATTTTGGCCTTTTTATGGTCGTCTTTTTTTTATTGCTTTGATAATGACAGCAGGTCATATAGCGATAGGACATGACAGGTGATCCTTCAGTCTTTCACACCCAATTAAAATTCGACCAACTTTATCCTGTGGCAGTGATGCCAAGTGATGCAACTGGAGCTCAAACCTGAATCACAGCTTTGGGCTGCACCGTTATGAGGCCCGAAATCCCGATATCCTTACTTTTGGATTCCACATGAATGACAGCTTGATGTTGGAGAGATGCTGTCAGGATATCTCTGTTTCAGATACTTCACTATTTCCCCAAATATTTCTCAGTTTCAGTAGTGCAGCTCTGGGCAATGGTTTGCTCGTTCAATGCTCGTTCCAGAGCCATGGATAATTAAAAAAAAAAAAAAAAAAAAAGCACATTGTGTATCGCTAGAGCTGTCCAAGGTACTTCAGCTGGCTCTAATTATCTATATACTGAAGTTGGGTTCCAGAAAGTTCCCCACCTTTTTTTCCCCAGCATTTAGGTTTAAAAAAATTATAATGATTAGTTTGTGCATCAGACAAACAGCTGCCAAGTGCTTTAAGAAAAAAAATGGCCCTGAAACGAACAAAGCAAAACAACTACAGTACAAAAAAACATTACTTATAAAATGCATAGGCTGCACTTAATAGATAGAGTCTTGGCATTATTCTAAAGCCAACCTCATTATTTAGTCCAGAATTATAAATATGCAGCAGATGGAAATTATTGCATTAAGGTGGACTTATTTACCATCATGAGAAAACAAAAATCTTTCTATCGTTCTATTCCACAGTTCTTCCAGTTTGTTCTGATGATTCAGAACCAATCAGAACATATTGATTATGAGGGACAAATAGTTCTTTCATAGAACTAGTGATGCTTTGTTTCAGTGACCATGGTGTACTTTTTCCAATTAAAGATTGTTTAATTGGGTTAACTTGGTGTAATTCCTAATGCCCATAAAAATTTGATCCAGGGTAAACCATGGTACATATCATAAAACACCACAATATCGCGATGGCTGGCAATATAGGACGTTATAGTCCAAGGTGGAGACTACAGGATGAAACTTCAAACCATGATGAATGTACAGTATGTATAAAAGTTCATTGTATGTGTATCTTATCAGTATGTTATGTACAGTAAATGGACCATATCAGTACCATATTAAACTACTGGTATGGTATAGTACAGGCTGCACAATACGAGATTCCTGGGTACCATAACTGGTAAAATGTATATATAACTATATAAATATTACCATCATAGTACTGTATAAACACACACGTACAGTATTTTTACCATTTACCCAGAGTTTTTTTTTTTTTTTTTATCTTTTTTTTTTTCTTTCTGCATCTAATTTTCACTCCCACTTTTTGATTGCTAATCACTGAGTTTAAGATGGTCACTCACTCACACACTTTAATGGATTGGGGTGACATGTATCACAGGGTCACACACACACTTACACGCTCATTCATTCAATTTTGGAAATGCTAATCAGCCTAATCTGCATGTGTTTGCACTGTGGGATGGAACATACCAAGCACAGAAAGAACATGCAAACAAACCCGAGGCAGGAATCAAACCTGGACCCTGGAGGTACAAAGTGAGAGTCCTAACCACTAAGACACTGTACTGCCACTAAGAGAATAAATAAGAGAATAAATAGCCACGAAAGATGCCATTTCTATCAAATCAAGCAAAAAAAAACTAAAAAAAAAAGCCAAATTCCCTTTATTTCACTCCTCTTTCACACGTGGTTTCAGTGTCTATGCCCCATATTACAGTATAGCTGAGAGCTGAGCTGAGCAACAAGCCGGGTGATCTTTTTTTATGAGCAAAAAATACAAAAAGGATACATCCTCACTTTTTTAAAATGTATTTATTTTTTTGTACCTGCACAAAGGAGAGTCATCTGAATGTGGAAAAACAAGTAAAAAGTGAACTTTGTGTAATACGTCCCCTTTTAGTTCCAGTGAAGGGACATCGTAATGTTAGAGCATATACAGTACAGTACATTAAAGTCACCGCATACAATTGTGAGCTTCCGACATTGTGGAAACTGCTTAGGTTAAACAGTCAGGTGTGTGCATTACTTTGACTAGATACTGTATTACATTAGAGAATGTTACGTCATAGAGTAAAGTAAGCATACAATGTTAAAATACAAACAAATCTTCTTCATGTAACTGATAGCTGGACTGCTATAGATTGCCTATCTAGTACATCAGCTTTATTTATTTATTTTTATTTATGTTTATTTATTAAAGAAACCATCCTCCTGGACGTGTGCTTATGAGTGCAATAATACGTTGATAGTCATTTCACAGCATGTGTAGGAGTCTGATATTTGTGTGCGTGTATGTGCATGTGTATACTTCACACTTTGCCCTTGCTCCGATACGTGTAGGTGTGGTTGTGTTTCCAGACAGCATGTCTGTGTTCATTCGAACGCAAAATAACAATGTGATCAAGTGCGATGCACGAGAAGGTCCAGGGTCATACCGCTGCTCTACATGCATGAGTGTGTGTGTGTGTGTGTGTGTGTGTACAACAGTGGTCATCCTCAAGGACAAGAAACAATGCTTTACTTCTTTCTGCCTCCAACTGTGTGTTGAAAGGCAGATGTGTGTGTGAGTCATATTTACACACTTGCACAGAGGGAATTATTTAGCCTGTAGTGAAAGAATTCACACTGAGCATTGTTTTTCAAAATGAAAATGAAACTCTCGTAAACAGCAATATCAAGGTCAGCTGGTGAGATCTTCTTCACGGCACTACCGTGTTTTGTTGGATTTATGGAAAAAGAAATACTCCGGATTAAGATTACTGTACATGACCGTTAAAATTACAAGTGGAGGGAAATTACTTTTATTTATACAGCACATGTAAAAGACAGTGGTAAGCCACAGAAGAAATGAAAGCATTTAAAGACATTCAAATGCCTGAAAAACTAATTAACAGTGTGATAGCAATACTCGATAAATGCCATTTTGGGAATTTTTACTCATTTTGACAAATTATTTTCCTCTGGCACACAACGCTGTCTATTACAAAACATTAAATTTGCAAACTGCTCCATATTCTTCTTTTAGAAGCTTTCACATACTGTATCTGGCAATCCATGTCATGGAGGAGCCCCATAACAAACACCGCTTTCTATCACATGATCAGTGAAGTGAACTAAATGTGTTCAGTGGATTTTTGGAGAATGTTGATTCCAAGAAACATTATGTTTACACTCACTTATTGTTGCACTGACCCTAGCATTAATGAACTACAGGTGTGCATTGCTTAACGTGCAAGATATGATCTGACCAATTGGATATTATGCGATTTGGACTTTGTGCAAACATCATGTTATATACTTAACAAAGCTATATGGGATACTATAGTGTAACTACTGTTTCATGGGATCTTGCTGAAAACTTCCTGAATCTGTTCCTCCAAGTCCTCCAGTGTGTGAGGCTTTGTCCTGTACACCTCCTCCTTTGTGTAGACCCACAGGAAAAATTCACATGGAGTGAGATCTGGACTTCTTGGAGGCCATTCATGAGGTGTGCATCGTCCTTGTGCACGCACAGTGTGATGACCCATGTGTATGTGTCACTGGTGGATTGAACTGTAAAAATAATAATTTTGCACAAGTAGTTGCTTGCAGTTTGTTTATTATCTGAAATGGAGCAAACTCAAGAGGCTCAGGCACAAAGCATATCTGCTTCAGAGTATTTTAACTTTTGATCAACAAAAGTAACCAGAAACCAAACAAGATCAAGTCCCACGTCCAGCTCCCCAAGTTCCTGGCCAGTTATAATACTGCCTTTTAAAAAGGCCAAACAGGAACCCAGCCACAGGTGTCCTTGATCAAACCAATTAGGAGGCGGAGCAGTTCAATCCAACGGTGACACATACACATGGGTCGTCACACACAGTAAGAGCAAAATGGGGTGGTCCACCTTGGGGTGGCGCTCCAGTAATGCTACATTTTCCAAAGCCATTAAATATTGCCTGGTTAATTTTCACCCAGTCTGTATTTAGTCCATGTTGTTCTCTACTGATATCTTTAACCTCTGTTGTAACTTCATGGGACCACTGATGCTCTACATATGCAATGGAACAATACATGTGTAGTGCCCTAGTTTAGGGCTTAAATATTGTTAATTTAAAGTGTTTACTGTATGCTTTGAATCCTGATGCAGTGACGTAATTACGGACTTCCTGCTGTTACAGGAATCTGCTGTGAAGTCATAACATTTTGAAACCCAAAGAACTATGATGGTGGGCTACACATGAATGAACCTTGAATGGTGCATCTTGGAACGGTCATAAGGCGTTGACATCAAGTACAGAAGTAAAATTGAAACTGGTAGAGCAGGAAGCTAAGGTATTATTGGTGGAACTTTTGGTATTTTTCAATGTTTTGCTTGATCCTTTAAAATCTTTTTAATTTAATCCAATGTGGGAGAAACTGTCAGACGGAGTTATAATGCTTTGCAAAATTACACAAATTTCACACTATAACCCAAACAATTTTGACATATTATATTGCTACAGTATTTGTGCTTTAACACCCTTTGTCACTCAAAGAAAACATGCACAAAATATCCTACCCGTTTGCCATACTTTTTGCTTTATCAAAAAAAAAAAAAAAAAAATCCTCAAAACTGCAAAAACACAGGTCTCTCATTTTGCTGTCAAACAGTTCAGATATATTTTAATGAAATTTAAATAAGTCTTTGTTAGGGGATGCCTTTCTGAAAATGCTTGGATCTTGGAGCTGTGACCACGGTCACCTTCACCTCCGAACTTCTTTCTAGTCTGCAAACTGTTTAAAAAAAAAAAAAAAACCTATTTAGAAAATCTCAAAGTTCAGGAGGTATTTTGAAGGCAAAGGCATATTCTGTAGCTCGCTGCAATAAAAAAACAACAACCAAATAACAAAACATTCTGTACTCAACTGACAGCGAATGAGAGATGTTCCATCTTTTGGTGCTAAAGCCAAACAGTTGGATTTTGGTCTTGGTAAAAATAGGACAGGGTTAACTGCCTGAGGAACTGCAATAACCAGTTGGAGAAGAAATATATTACTTGAGTATTAGCTTTACATTTTACAGTATGCGGCAAAATATACAGTACTGAAATTAAAAGATGAACAATATAACCTTGTCATCTATTACTTTATTTCTCCTGAAAGAAACATACACACTATTTGCGTATTGATTTACTACAGTATGTATAATGTAAGTGTTTGAAGTGTGTGTGCAGTGCCGTGCTGTACGTTCACGCAGATTCTCAACCTGGATTCTCAGAGCAAAGCTTGCTGCAGATTCATGCAAAAGGAGACAAATTCTTCGCAGAATGCAGGAACAGTTCTTGACGGTTCTTCACAGTTGAACACACTCTCCTTTAACATTCAGGATGGGATCAGGTGGTGTAAGATCGGGGGAATGGGACGGCTATGGAAAGGAAGCCACCTTTTTTAAACCATGTCCCAATTCATGACCACTTCCATTTGAGTGGAAATAATACTCACTTTTTCCTCCGTCCGGAGACTCGTTTTCAACAACCACTGCATAACACAACTTCCATTCAATTACTGGGAACATGTACCATGTATGGCTGGAGCTTTTCCCTGTCTGCAAATGCGTATGCATGTCTGAGATGTTTCAGTACTGTATATTTTCACGCAGACGCTACTTCACAATTGCACCAATATTTCCTTGATGCATGTGGATGACCAAATATATAATGACATTTTTTGACATCCAGCATTTAATGTCCGTGATAGAGGTAAAGAGATTTGCAGGGAGACATTGGTGCCAGGTTTCCATATGTGTGTCATCAGCATAAAATTGGTAGAAAATGTACACGCCTCCTCAAGAGGAATCATGTACATCGAGAGCAACACAGAGCCCTGAGGTATACACTATTATGTAATTGCTGCTGAAGAAGATGAGAAATTACCAATCCTTACAGAAAATGTCTGGCCTTTGGGGTAATAAGCAAACCCCTTCAGAACAAAACAGACGAAAAGAAGACTGAACCTAGATGTCGAAGTTAAATTTTATTTAATCAGCCATTGGCTATATGGCAAACTGTTGTCAAACTAATTTGGAAGCACATGGTTGTATAAAGGCGGCAGGGTAGCAACGTCGTCTTGCAACTGCAGGGTTGAGGGTTCGGTTCCCACCACAGGTCTGTATGTGTGGAGTTTGCATGTTCTCCAGGTGCTTGTTTTTTTTTCTTCTGGGTATTACCTTCCAAAGACATGCATATTAGGTTAATTGGCATTCCAAAATTGCCCGTAGTGTGTGAGTGCTGTGGATAAGATGGATTGGCACTCCACACATGGACCAAAGAGGTTCAAACCTCTTCCAGCATGACAATGTACAGAAGTGTAGTACAGTACCTCGGCCTTATGAATTTTCGCCTGGAAAGCTAAAATTTTGCAAGAACTTTGCCTGGGCATGCAAAGCATTAAGGCATATATATATATTTTTTTTGCATCATCTACATTTACATTATTTCGTATGGGAAAATGCGTTTCAGAGTGGAATAAACTCACATGCCAAGGTGCAACTGTACATGCTTTGCCAAGCTCGGAGTATGAGAACTCAAGTGGCCTGCACAAAGCCCTGACCTAAACCCTACAGAACCTTTGGGATGGATTAGAATGCTGACTGCACCCCAGGCTTTGTCACCCAACATCAACACCTGACCTTACTAATGCTTTTGTGGCTAAATGGGAAAACTGCCACAGCCATGCTCCAAAATCTAGTAAAAAGTCATCCTGTGAGTGCAGGTTATTATAACAGGTGGACTGAATCTTTAATGGAATAGAATAAAATTACAGGCACAAAAAGTGCAAAAAAACTAAGAATTTTTTTTCTTCCCTGAAATTGTATAATTCGTCCTTTTTATGTAAGTGATTTTCAGAAGCATACCTTACGTAGTGAGAATAAAAAAAGATCCACTGCCCGAGAGAAACAGCTAACACTGTTTACGAAACTCTATATTCATCATTTTAAAATGGAAAATTTTTTTTTTTTGGTTTGGTTTAAGATCAGGTCAAAAGATATCCCTTATGATGGGATTCCCAGGTTAAATGCTTCCTGCCAAACCCTGAAGGACATCAGAAGTGTCTGTCATGAAGCTTGGATTTAACCATCATTTCACGTTCTCTCCAGGTATGCAGCAGAGATCATGGAGGGATGTTCCCAGGATGCAGGGCTTAGAAGTGTGTTTGCTCTTCAAGCTGTCAGCCGTTGAGCATCCCCCCCCCCACCATTACACTTGCTCCTCACACAACCAACTGTAATCCTCTTGAATAAATAGAGAACTCACAGAAAAGAGACACACACACACAGAGAAATGTGCACATTTGCTTGACAAACCCTTGTATGTGTGTGCAAGCTGCCAGAAGAGGGGTAAAGATTGATCACCGGGGATCACTAGTAAAACAGGCTTGAGTAGGAATAAAAAACAAAATAATCTGGACATGTTTTTATTATTTAAGAAAAAGGTGCACACTCTCATATATCATTGGGCCACATTTATCTTTAATCATGGCATGTATCCGCCCTGGCATTCTTTCAACAACCTTATGTCACAGCATTTATTTCTGGAGTTGCATTACCTTTTGGCTCAGATCTTGTGTTGATGAAGGGAGAGTTGAACTCCTCTGTAAAGTCTTCTCCAGCATATCCCAGTACTTTAAATGGGTTAAAGTTAAGACTGTGTAGTGGCCAGTTCATGCCTCATGCTTCCAGAACCACTCAAGAAATAATGTAATAACCTGGTTTAGAACTTAATTTTTTTTTTGCCACATCATATTGCTGAGCCTAGATCTGAGCACCTGAAACAACCCCAGATCATAACACTGCCTTCAGAGTTCTCCAGACTTCTTACTCTTACATGCCCATCACTCTGGAATAGGGCCACCTGGATTCATCAGACCACATGACCTTTTTCCATTGCTCCAAAGTACAATCTTTATTAGTCTTTAATTGGTTATCTTCTGGGCACACAGCTGTTTAGTCCCAATCTTGTGAGCTCTCGTTGGTTATCACTGTCGCCTCGCACCTCCAGGGTCTGGGTTCGATTCCCAGCCAGGCTTGATTCCTGTCTCTGTGTGAATGGAGTTGCATGTTGTGCATGTTCTCCCTGTGTTTGGTGGGTTTCCTCCGGGTACTCCGGTTTCCTCCCACAGTCTAAAGATATGCAGGTTAGGCTGATTGGCGTTCCGAACTTGCCCGTAGTGTGTGAACGTGTGTGCCAAGTGATAGATTGTACCCCGCCTCGTGCCCTAAGCTTCCTGGGATAGGCTCCAGGTCCCCGCGACCCTAAATACAGGATAAAGCGGTATAGAAGATGAGTGAGTGAATGATGCATGCAACTTCGCCAAACATTTAAGTAATCTCCATCCATGGTTATTTATTTCCAACCACATTTCTTCTGTAATGCTGATGGTTCAACACCATCCTTAAAGGTTTTAACAACGCATTGGACAGATCTTCACCCAATTCCAGTAACTTCAGCAAAATCCTTAGTTGTTTTCTTTGCTTGTTGCAGGCTTGAAACACAGGAACATCCTTTCCACGGTCACAGGATATGTCTTCTGAAATGGTTTAAGAAATAAGAAACTACAATCAAAGGAAATCAATGAAATGAAAGGGTTAGCTTGATTTAATGTTCCATACTCCTTTACTCTAATCCATCTTGTAACCTTCTTGTGATGATTTCAGATTTAAGCAAAGCTGTTAAAGAATGTTTAAAGGATATTAGACACCAGATGCCGAGTAATTTTCGTCCTACTGTACTTAAGGCTGATAGAAGTACTTCTATTAGCACCCCATGCAACTAAAGCAAGCTTTGTAATTCGTTAGTGGCTTTTCG
Source organism: Clarias gariepinus (assembly GCF_024256425.1). Taxonomy (NCBI): domain Eukaryota; kingdom Metazoa; phylum Chordata; class Actinopteri; order Siluriformes; family Clariidae; genus Clarias; species Clarias gariepinus. The sequence continues at coordinate 24,970,673 of NC_071120.1, forward strand.
GTTACATCAGGTGAAGCTAGACAGTATCAGCCTGGTAACTGGACCCTCAGAATCAGTCAAGATGGTGAATCATTAAGAGAAACAATCTGTGGTCGTATTCTGTTTTCAATATTAAGGTTTTAAACATGTTTCTAGCAGTAAATGAAAGGTTTTTGTGAGCCTTTCTGAGATGGGTTATGTGCTCCACCAGAAGAAAAGAGTCAACCGCACAGCTTGAGCCGTGAAACGCAACCTGTGCGTATAAATATTCATGGGTTGGTTTGTTTGTGACAGCTGCTTCAGCCAATAGGATGAAAGTGATATGCGTAAAGGGGGATATTGATTGGTCGTAACATAGCAACCCTGATTTATATTTTAAGAGTGACCATAAAATTTATTAATGCACATAATGCACAGTGTTTATCTTCAGTTACCATATAATATTGGTGTATGATATCTTTAGGCCAACTCTAATTGTAGAAGAATATACCATTTTAACACCATTATAGCAAGAGCAAACCATCATCACCTCACATGTTTCTGGAAGATTGCAAGAATGTTATTTTCAGAAGGCCACACTTCTACACAATCTGTCAAATCTGTTACAGAACGTTCTCTGTTAGCTGAGTACAAGATGAGCAATTCACTTCCATTTATTTATACTCCTCCGTTGGAGAGATAGTTTGGTCCAAAAAGAAAACATGGTGCACTGCCTGGAATTCCGGCCAAAATAAGGAAGATTGGTGCAGCCCTGCTGTCTATGTTCTTTCTTTAGTTGGACGCTTTCTTCTTTTGTTGATTTATTAAAAAAAAAAAAAAAAAAAAAAAAAGTTTTCCCCATGTTGCTTCAGAACCATAACTGAGAGTTTGGCTTGGGAAAAACAAAATCCGTAGTTTAATATACGCTTTGCTACCCACTGTAGGTGGGGTTTCATGCCTGACTTCTATCAGTGTTAGAGGTTTTCTTCATGCAAAAATGCTTCCATGTACATTCAGTTTGTACAAACGTAAAACAAATGTGGCTGCTCGTAAATAAATTTTACAACACGTATGTCATGCACTATATATAGTGGTCCATGGTAAACCAAAATACATGCATCACAAGTGGTAGGCACCAGAGAATTTAATAGAGTAATGTACCAGGGATTCCGTGGTATTACTGTACAATGGTGTGTACTACAATACTTTGGTGAATACCATGGTAGTTTAGCAGGTATCTAATATAATACAGTACATGTTTGTACATATTGTACCATATTAGATATGTTAGTTCATACTACTAGTATGGTAAAGTACAATAACAGGCAGGACCATGGAACACTATGGAATTTAATTAATGTTACATATGTATAATGGTGGTTAAGGCGTTGGACTGCTGACCGGAAGGTCCCAGGTTCAAACACCACCCACTAGCTACAACTCTTAGACCCTTAAGCAATGCCCTTAACCCCTTAACTGCTCAGATGTATAATGAGATGAACTGTAAGTTGGTCTGGATATGGGCGCCTGCCAAATGCCATAAATGCTCCTGTCATAGAGTCACTAGACTTGGCACAGGTTTTATGCTGGATGCATCCAGTTGCTGGGATTCGACCCCAGGCTTTCCGCATGTCAGGCAAGAGACCTACCACTGAGCCACTAATGCCCCTAGTACCATGCTAAATAAATATTACCATTATGGTAGAGGGCAGAGGTACAGTAGCTCAGTGGTTAAGGCATTGGACTACTGGCTAGAAGGTCCCAGGTTTAAACCCCAGCACCACCCAGTTGTATAATTAGACAAATATATAAGTGGCTCTGGAAAAGGATGTGTGATGTGTTTTTATACTATGGTAGAATGTGCCTAGGGTTAACCCTAACCCTAACCCTATTTCTTTCTTAAAATTTACCCCAAACCTAACACACTTATGTCATTACTATGACAACCAAAACTTGAATTCGATTTATTGTTACTATGCAAAAACAAACAAGGCTTTTCTGACAGGTTTCATAGAACATAAACACAGAAAGCATGCAATTATACCTGCCTGTTGTACGCCATGATTATACGATGCAGTCATACGAGCTTCAAATCAATGCCGTCCTCTATTCCCGAGCTTGTTCTCATTCGAAACTAACCTACACGCCCATCCGTGTTTTCTGACTTGCAAAAAACAACACGTACATTTTTATCTTTTCCTGAACAGATGTGGGAAGTGTTACAGCTGCCTGCAGAGGCTGGCACCTCCGAAAGAGTTTTAATTAACCCAGATCCCTGGATGCACACGCCTAATCCTGTGCATGGATTGCAGGGACGTTTCGCAAGTCAGAGCAGACCTAGCTGTGTGTCCCACTATATGTAACCCCTCTCACACAGAGCCTTGGGAAATCAACAGGGCTGCGCTAAGTCTGGCTGTCATTCTCTTTTTCTGGCTCCCCAAAAATAGCTGTAGGAGAATTACTACAAAACTACAAAAGCTTTGCTAATTAATTATTTTTTTGGTAAATTCTGAAATCTGATTGGTCAGATGTTAAGTCATGAAAATATTCACACATGTACAGGGGTGTTTTCAATTCAAACAGGGACTTGATAATTGAAGCGTAGACTCTTAGCTCGGAGCCCACTGCAGTCGTTCCTCTTAACATTCAACAAGTGAAATCCTTGAAAATCAACGAATAACTTGTCATCAACTTGCAGAAGAGACCCATCTGTCTGTAGGAACTGTACACACAGTCATTCACTAACACCACTTGCACGTTACAGGAACTCGGCTGGGAGTCATTGCCACATCCCCTATACAGTCCTGATCTTGTTTCCAGTCATTTTCTCAAGTCTGGGCCATGAGTTCCTGGGAGGCCGTTGTTTCAGACGTGAAGAAGGCAGACCGATCATGGCTCCTTGTAGGTATCCAAGCACTAGTAAAACGCTGGGACAAGTGCGTTAGTGTAGCAGGAGATTATATAGAAAAAATAAAGGTTGAGTTATTCTGCACAAAGTCCTGGCCCAAGAGAAAATGCAACCATGAAGTTTGTGGACAAAAAAGTGATGCTCAGATTCTTTTGTGAGCAGTGTGTTTGAGACTGAGATTATTAACAAGAATCAAGTTGGCTGCTTTTTGCAATAAATATTTAAAACATGCACAACTTTGTATTTACAACTATTGGAAAAACTGGATGTAGTTATAGAACCAGTCAAAAGTTTGGACACAAGTTTGGATTTATTTTCTTCATTCTAGACAAATAGTGGATTTTTTCCAGGAACTATGCAATAACACATAGCGTTAGGTGATTAAGTAAGATCAACGACAACAACAGCAAGTTTTTATTTTTAGACATGAAGGTCAGCTGTTCTGGACCCGTTCCTGCAAGAACAGTATTGTGTCAAGTGCATTTGCAAAACACCATGATGAAACTAGCTTTTCCCAGGAAGAAGACCAAAACGTAAGAAGTTCATTTAGAGTCACCAGCCTCAGAAATCACCAATTAACAACCAGCACCTCGGATTAGGGCAGAAGTAGCAGATACATCTCAATGTCAACTGTTTAAAGGAGATTATTGTAGATTTTGGACGCCTACAGCATCGGTTTACAGAATAGAAAGAAATCAAATTCTGGAAAAAAACTGATTTTACAGAAAAGAGATGCAAAGCTTGGTTTTGGAAAGTGACCAAAATTATGGCTAAAGACAAATATAGAGATTGTAACGCAGACTGAATCATAAAGACCCTTCCGTGACACTCTATATTACAGATTCTGTTTGGTGCCATTATAGTCAAGGTTACAGCCTCTTGATTTGTTGTACAAAAGTCTGATCGAAGCTTAGAAAGGCTTGAAAAGCAGAAAATACCTGTTTTGTCCTTGCTATAGATCTCAAGCTAAAAGCATCTATGGGTAATTGGAAACCTGATCCTTTTTGGCTAATCCTAATCCAAATCCTAATCCAAAGTATGACAAGATCAGAAAGCACTTGATCCCTAAGATGCCAAGAAACATTATTATATATTATATACTGTATTTTTTTTAATACTGGATTTCAGATAATCTGTGTACAGAGAGACTGAGCAATGTCGCATGTTCCACATTGATGCATGTGAATGAACATCTGCTTGCTTTTTCCCAATATGTGCTAAATTGCTTCATGGACCTAATGCTAACAGAAGACCTCCCCAGACACACACACACACACACACCACCACAAATGCAATTTATTATAGCAGAACGAGGCAGTTCTGCTAAATGCATCTGGGCAAATAAAATAAATGGAAATTTGAAATAATTCGCTCCCCATCATCAGTAATTGCCTATTTTCAGAGATGGTGCTCAGGATTTTTTTTTGCCATCACCTTCAGTGCAAATTAGGTTGTTTTTACAGCACTGTGCATGAAAAAAAAAAAAAAAAAAAGTAAAAAACCTGGACAAACCACTCGGCTCTTGCCAAGTGGTCTTCCAAGCTCAATAAAGCCTTGAGAAAAAGTAATTATAAGTCATGATTTTATTATCCTCGTTAAAGCCCAGAGTGGTGGATTTTCAAATGAGACAGTTAAGGTTTTGCAGACTCTTTCTAGGTTTAGAGAGTGTGTGAAAGAGAGAGAGAGACAGACTGGTCTAATGTCAGATTGACCCTGAGACAGCGACAGCCTTGAAGTATGTTGATGCTATAACAGCTTACAGAGATAATCCATAACCGTGGAGGTTTAAAAAACTGAACAGCAGGTGTGAGTGTGTGTGTGTGTGAGAGAGAGAGCATTCATAGGATGACCCATCACAGCACAATGTGACCTGCCATGACATATATTACATGTCCTATGCTAACTAATGCATACCACTTTTTTTACAGACTTATGGTATGGATCGTTACACAATGTACTGTATGTCCTTTGGATCCTTTGGAATTTGGATAAAAGAAGATTCACTTATTTGTCACATGTACAATTAGTCACATCCCGATTAGGAAACTGGGGTCAGAGCGCGGGGTCAGCCAGCTTACAGCGCCCCTGGAACATATAGGGTTAAGGGCCTTGCTCAAGGGCTCAACAGTGACAACTTGGCGATGCTGGGGCTCGAACCCCTGACCTTCCGATCAGTAACCTGCAGCCTTAACCAACTGAGCCACCACCAACCCACACCAACCCAAGTTGTGTGCTTAAGCTACCTTTAAGAAGAACTATTTTTACAAGAAATCAAAGATGTGGGAGCGGTGGCTCAGGCGGCTAAGGCTCTAGGTTGTTAATCTTAGGAACTGAGGGTCCGGTTTGGAGCCATGATGTCAATGTCACACCCCCATATCACCCAGCCGGTTCCATTTACGAGATCTTAATAGAACATTCCTTAAATCTTAATATTTGAGACGTTATAAAACTGCGCAATCTGTTTCCTCTAACCAGTTTGTCATGCGTTTCTTTGTTCCAATATTGCGTGTTTATAATACAAATAAATCTGAGTATTTTAAAATTGTGATTAATTGTGATCAATCACAGACTATGCCTGTGATTAACTAGATTAAGATGTATTCTGCCAAATTTAAAATATATTTTTTAATCGATTGACAGCACTATTTTAAAATCTAGGCTAGATTCTTCTTACAGTACACTTGATATTATTTAGTGTTAATACAACAGTAAACCTTTTGTAAAACATATTTGCATTGCAGTGACAGCTCAGGATCTGGATTACCGATCAGAAGGTCGACAGTTTACGCCCCAGCTCCACCAAGCTGCCACTGTTGGGCCCTTGAGTGAGGCCCTTAACCCTGTCTGCTCCACTGTATCATAGCTGACCCTGCGCTCTGACCTCAACTCCCAAACTGGGAAATACAAAGAAGAAACTTCACTTGGCAATAATGTATTTGTAACAAAGGTTTACTGTAACTTAACATCCATCTAGCATACGTTGGGGAAAGATGGAAAGATTAAAAAGGCTTGTTTTGTCTTAATAAACGCAGTCAAGCGTAAGTTCAAGCGTAAGTAACTGTAAGTTCATTACAGTATCTGCTTACACAGTACAAATACAATATCTCACTTCTCTAGTTGTTCTTTCGGCTGCTCTTATTAAAGGATTGCCGCAGCAGACTACGTGCACAATCCACCCAAACTCAGTGCAATTTTATGCCAGATGCTTTTTTGGCATTTTAATCTGGGTTTGGACCCACACTAACAATGCATCCAGCATTTCAGGGTTGGCTGGGAATCCATTGACATGTACTGTACATATATTAGTGGTTCACAACCCTAGACCTGGAGAACCTACCCTGCACATTTTTGTGTTTTCTCAGCACCCAGCACACCTGATTTAAAAGGGTAGCTAATTAACAGCCTTTTCTGAATGTAAGTAGGTATGATAGAGCGGACAAAACACTAAAATGTGCAAGAGAAGGTCCTCCAGGGCCATGGTTGAAAACCACTGCTCTATATTACATCTTTTAAAAAAAGGGTTCAAACTAAAAAAACAGCATTACATTTAGGCATTTGGCAGACGCTCTTATCCAGAGCGACTTACATTTTTATCTCATTACACATTTGAGCAGTTGAGGGTTAAGGGCCTTGCTCAAGGGCCCAACAGTGGCAACTTGGTGGTTGTGGGGTTTGAACCTGGGACCTTCCGAGCCGTAGTCCAATGCCTTAACCACTGAGCTACCCCTGTCCCCTTCATGGACAAGGGTTCGATGTGCATGGAGTTTTCATGTTCTCCCTGTGCTTGGCGGGTTTCCTCCAACCATCCAAAGACCTAAAAATAACCCATAGAGTGGAAAAAATGCATGAGAATGTTGACTGGAGGTCCTACCATTGTCATAAAAATAGGAATAAATACAATGGTCCCCATTAGCGGCTATGGACCCTAGTTGGCCTACAGAGGTTCCTGGATAGATGGAGATAAGTATATATATACATATGTGTGTCACTGTCCCATTTTTTGTAATTCTATGTGAATTCACTGGGTGTGACCTGAAGTCCCTGTTATAATCATAAAACACCTTACTTCCCAGTGTGTCAGACTGTAAATAGTAGCGAAAGGTGGCAGACAGAAAACAAGCACAAACTCATTTCCACACTTGTAAAGATGAATTTGCAGGTCTTATAAAAATGTTTTCTTTTATCATTAAGTCTATTACAGTATTTTTAAACTTTTGGTTCATCCATATGATATGAGATTTACATCATTTACGTATATTAAATCACTACTCAGTTGAACTGTCGACTTGCTCACGAGGTATGTATTCATATTTTTCTAACCACAGCTTGAACAGAATTTACAGTAGGTTAATAGTAATACAATCGTTCTAATAGGTTTTAGTTGCTATGGTCACGGCTCATTCATGTTGACGTGTTTGGCAAAAGCTTCACATTGTTCATTCATTTTCTATGCTGTTTATCCTGTTTAGGGTCACAGGAGACCTGGATCCCATGCCAGGGAGCTCAGGGCACAAGGTGGAGGACACCCTGGCATAGACTCCCTTCACTCACACACCCATTCACATGCAATGTGGAAATGCCTGTGTGGGGAGAACTAAAGTGATAAAATCTTGTTTAACAAGGAAAAAAACTGTATAATCATTGATTTGATAAAGTTTATTTTTGTTTTTTTGGTTAGTATGGTTTATGCAATGTACAGGATGGGTGAACCTTAACTAGGCAATATTTAATAGCTATAGAACTTGTAGTATCTTTTACTGAAGGTGCGTGGTTTAACCAGCATTTCTCAAGGTCATTGGCTGGGATGACGCAGATCCAGAGGTGTCAAGTAACGAAGTGCAAATACTTTGTTACCTTACTTAAGTAGAAATTTTGGTTATCTATACTGGGAGTAATTTACTGGAGTAATTATTTTCGCCAACTTTTTACTTCTACTCCTTAGATTTTCACGCAATTATCTGTACTTTCTACTTTTTACATTTTAAAAGAAACAAAAAACCATCCGGATGGAGCAAATTTGATTGTGGTTGGATGAGAAGTATAAACACACCATTCCGACACCCTATTGGTTGGTACGTGATCCATCGCACCTGCACATGACGTGACGTCACTCCAGTAAGGACGTTTGAATAAAATTGCATTTTCGATTGATAAGATTGTGATAAGTAGACGAAGATGTCCGTGATAGAGACTCAAGATTCGAGTGAAATGTCACAACCAAGCACCAGCGAGGAACGTACTGTAACAGCACCAGGAAGGTAACAGGAATGATATATATATATAATTTTTTTGGGGGTGGTTTATCACTTTGATTAATCATTCATTCTGACAGCACTAATGTTTATTGTAGACAACCATACAAGGGTAATTGTTACTAAGCCTGCCCTGGGAACACTAATTTTCTTGTATGTTGCCCTCATAGATTCCTGCAGCTAAGCTTGAATGTACATTAACATTCCAATAAAAGTTATCGATGACACGCCTCTGAAGTTTGATTCTTAGCAATATCCCCATTGACTTTGTGCATTCCATCCCCGCCCTTTTGAGGGAACTGGTTTAATATTTAAAGGTGTATAAAGATTTAAAAATAAGGACTTCATTGGTAATTTTAATGCCTAGTTACTTAACATCCAGTTACTTTGCAACATATGCAAGGTGTCTATACTGTACATGTCCAGCTTTAAAAGAGGAAAAAGAGGGTAAGGAAGGAGGTTAGGGGAATGACTAGCTTCCATGTGGCGTAATGGAAACACAATCCAGAGATTGTGAGTTTGATTCCCGGGTGATGTTTTAACCATCCGTAGCCCGGAGTCTGGAGACCAGATTGGCTGTATCCTCTCTCAGTGGATACCCACATGCTCACATCTATCATAGGACACTGGCCGATTATGGGCATCTTTGATTTTTTTACGCATTTCTCTAAAAACCTCCAACCCTGAAGATGCGAGACTACAGTGCAAACTACTACACCATTGCGCCACCCTTTATTACTGCATTAATTAATTTCATATATGAACTATACATTTCTATGATAAATTAACCTAGAGGTGATTGAAACCCAGGTTGAACACTGTCAGGGTTCCTTTTCCTTGCTCAGACATTTTCACACCTCATCAAGTTAAACTCCCTCATTTAGTACTAGAGTTATCCATATGTTTATATCCAGCTGGATTTGTTTTGTCTGCATCAGACGTGTTATTATCTGTAATAATAACTGTGCGTCCCTCATGCGGCCAGGTCACGTGGTTCTTCCATTTCTCTCTCGTCTGACACAATGCTATCAGGAAAACAGCAGATATACCCTGTGTGTCTCTGTGCAGCTCCGCAGCATGGGTAGGAAAATGCATTAGAAAGGCAGAGATTGCATGGGCGTGTTGGTAAACTGAGCCGGAGACATGATTAAGGGCAAAATGTGGAGTCTTACGCAGACAAGACAAATGGCTTGGGTTGACAAAAAGCATCATGAGGTTAACAGTGGCTTCTTTCTGTTCCAGTACTCTGGTGTCAAATGCATACTCCAGTCTCTTTCAAACTACCTTCTCTTTTTCTGCATCAACACTTGCATACAATTTTACACACATAAAAACATTTGTGATCATCTTTATTTAAAAAAGCACCTAAAATGAATTCGGTTAATGATTAGTTTTTGCCGTGCATAGTTTCGTGAAATGCTTCTGAATTCTTCAGTCAAAAATGTTTGCAAAATGGATCAAGAAATTTGTACAGTTTAGAGCCACTGCTACTTTATCAGAGGAGAAAAAATATGCGGTTTTGTTTTTATAATAATCAATAGGCCTCATGCATGTTCGCAATTTCTCTTAAATTTCCACTCTTGCACCAAACGTTCTTTAACATCCGATTTTTTTTCACCCAGGTGAGCGGAATGATGTATCCCACTTGATCTAACAGTACATTGGAGGCGCATAGGATTAACATAGAATTAGCATGTAATTAGCATTAGGTAGGTGCATGTTGTGCCGTGTGCAAACCGGGCACAAGAACTGGAGAGATGCCACCAAAGAAAGGCAGCAAGCATGTGGTCGTCCATAGTGTGGGCACTGGCGATACAAGTAAATAAAAAACGCAGCAATAGCAGAAGGTCTGTGAGATCAGTTAAACTGGATTCTAGGGGCACGGCGTCTTAGTGGTGTTGCAATGCACCTCCAGGGTCCGGGTTCGATTTCAGGCCAGGATTGATTCCCTCCTCTGTGTACGTGGAGTTTGCATGTTCTCCCTGTGCTTAGTGGGTTTTCTCCGGGTACACTGGTTTCCTTTTACAGTCCATTGACATCTAGATTAGGCTAACTGGTGTGTCCGTAGTGTGTGGATAAGTGTGTGTGCCTTGTGATGGATTGGCACCCCGTCTAGGGTGTACCCTGCCTCGTGCCCTAAGTCTCCTAGGATGGGCTCCAGGTCCCCCGTGACCCTGCATACAGGATAAAGCGGTATAGACGATGAGTGAGTAAGTGGGCTGAGAAACATAAAAATATGCATTATATAATCACGTTTAAATTATTCTATGTTTTTAGAGGAATTATAATGATTGTGAACTTGGGAACGCCAATCAGCATGTCTTCGGACTGTGTACCAAGAGGAAACTCGCCAAGCACGTGGAGAGCATGCAAACTCTATGCACACAGACCTCGAGGCAGGAATTGAAAACCCTGAAAGTGCAAGGCGACGGTTTCATTTGCCAATGTTATGGGTGTTGGGACAGTGTTGGTGCCAGGACGTTGTGGACATGGTTATGATCATTGTGATGAAGTGACGTCAGACCAGTGTTGACTATATGACGATTTTTGGACGATATGTCCCTAATTTCTTTTTGCATTGCAAAAACAATATTAATACCAAACCAATGGCCTGAGCGGGACATGACTTCAGTTGCTGAGGCAAGAGTATTGTTTGCTTACCGCTGAAGCACCAGGGAACATGCTGTTGCTGATAGCAAATGTGCTTACATAATATGACAGGCACAAAAAAAGAACAGCAATTTACCAAAATATTAAATTGGATAGCAGTCAATCGAGTATTAAAAAAAATAAATAAATAAAAACTAAACGTCTGAGATCTGCTCTGTGAATTTGGATATGATGCAATTTGGATTATGTGCAAACACCACATTATAGTACAGTAATTTGGAAGCTAAGATGCACCTTAAAATTAATATTTCTGCAGGAAAATGAAACCGAGAGGTAACATTACAACACTAGAGATGAGTGACATGAGATACAGGCATTGTGTGCGTGAAGCTGTTGTGCCTGTCCCAATCTCCAATTTAAATTCTACACCCTGTTAAAGGACCATGCTTGTGGTCGGACATTGTGTGCATGAGGTGAATCAGCAAAAGTGCTTCAAATAAAGGTTTAATTTCATGGTTTTAATAGTGTATTTGTAACATTGCATTTGGGTCATTCATTAAAATTCATCCTTATATAATTTTATCAAAGTAATTCTTAATTTCAAAAAAGCAACATTGTCCCGAAGGTGAACGTCATCACAACATTGATACAACCGAACTACAACAGGTTAGGGTTGGGGTTTTTCCTAGGAAATGCTTATAGTTGCAGCTGGTGCTATTCTGACCATGTGCGTTCCCATGTCTACCATTTCATCATGGACACCAAGTTAGAACAAACAGTAAACGTGAAATACTGTGTTAAACTGGGAAAATCTGCTGCAGAGATGTTTGACATTATTTGCCAATGCTGCAAAAAGCCGTTCAAGGTGTTTTGAGTGGCATGCATTTTTTAAGAGCAACAGGACTGGACGATGTCGAGAGATCAGGAACAAGCTTTAACAAGCTCAACACCCGTGAATGTCAAAACCATTCAGCAACTTGTGCATGATGATCATCGGAGAACAATCCACAACATTGCTGTCATTGTCGGTGCGTCGATCCTCACTTGTGATTTGAATATGTGACGTGCCGGATCTGTGGCGGGTGAAAAACTGGATGCTCAACAAAGATAATGCATCCTGTCACCAAACTCTCTGTTTCTCCCCGGAAACAACATAATCTTAGTTTCGCACCAACGCTACTCGCCAGATCCGGCTACTGCAGACTAAGATCATTTGACACCTTTGCGGAGATCCAGCGCAAATCGCAGAAGGTGCTTGAAGACTTCCAAGACATATTCCAGAAATGGCAGGAACTCTGGAAGCACTGTATTGCTGTGCAAGGGGACTTTATTGCAGGTGATAGTGTCTAAACGTGGAGAAGTAAAGTACTGCCTGGTAAGCAAAGCTAATCTCGAAACTTTTAATACTGTACCACCTCGTATAAATGTCGAACTTGTTTAGCAGATGATTCAGAGTATTAAACATATAAAAAGTGAAATGTATTTGCCTTTAATAATTAAAATTAAATCAATGGCAATTTGGCAGGATAGAAGAGAAAGAAGTGGTAGATTTCTCACCTAACATGTGAAAGCCCTGGGTTTGATTCCCAGCCGATGTGAAGCCCCATCCACTGGTGCAGTGATAAAATGGATGAAAATAGATGCAGTGGATAAAATGGGTGGGTGGCACCATGAAGGGCATCCGGCGTAAAACCTGTGCCAAGTTTTTGTGCGGATCAGTCGACCTGTTGGGGCGACCCCTCAACGAGAGCAGCTGAAAGACTAACAACATCAAGTGGAAGAAAACATTTTGGGACACCACACTATTTTTCTTTTTTTTTCTTTTTTTTATAAGAGCATACCAAATGTCATTTTATTTCGTACATGATAGTGAAAACTCAAACAGCATCTTTAAGACCTGTGGTTAAAACCACAATGGTTTCACCAACTGCACTTAAACTTTAAGAAGCAGAATGAACTGGTTATTTTTTATTACAAAAAAATGTGTCCAAATCTCCGTCGATAGTAATCGCAAACTCAAACAAGACGTGGTTAATTAAAATACACGGAGGAACCATTTAATATTCTTTAATGTCAAGCTTTTTTTTTTTATTCTTGTTCTATCACAGGATGTAAATGAAAGTGAGACACAGTCATTACTGACTCATTCTGTTTTCCCACCTCATTGTGGTGTACACAAGACGGAAACGTGGGACGCTGTCTGACGCCCTGACAGATGAATGCAGGTTTGACCCACTAAGAGCCATTCAGGTCATGACGCACCATGTTTTCATAAATTTCCATTTACGAAAGGACAGTTAATGGAAAGACCTGGCGATATAGGACATCTAGAATGTTCCTCTCCTGAACTACATGTGATATTTGTGAAGATGCAGATATGTAGGTGGAAAGGCAACAGGTCCTGAGGATTACTGCAAAAGAGAAGGTGTGGAATATATTCTAATTTTTGGCAGAGGTATTAACACAGCACCGCGAGGGCAGTCAGGGGCAACAGTATTTATGAAAAGTCTAGATTAACCTACATTTGACTGCCATTGGCTAAAAAAAGCATGATCCACACACACACATGAACTATATGGTAATGCTCTCTGTTCCCTTTCTTTTTTCTGTGTGAGTGCATGTATTTGTCTTAAAACATTGTTTACAGCTGAGGAAGAAAATGAAGTGGATGTGTCACCCTCCTACACAGAAGAGACACAGATGGAGTTATTATCACGCCCTCCCTCCCAGATATCAAGATAACATAAATACGACAGAATATAAGGACATGAGTAACCAGACATCCTGGGTAATATCAGAAGTTGAAATAAATTATGTATAAACCAAGTCTAGAGAAAAAAAAAAAAACAAGAAAAAAAATATATATATTGCAATAAAATAATGGAAATGGTACAAAGTTTGAAAAAAAAAAAAACTTAATATTTGAAACATGTCTTTAAAGCTTGGCTGAGAAAGAAACATTGTTGCATGGTGGAAAAAGAATGTAAAAAATAAAGATGTAACATAAACACATAAACTACTATTCTATGTTTATATAATATAATATAATATAATAGAGTGTTGACAATTAATATGATTGTGTTGCTCAATTTTATGTGTGTGAGTAGCCAAAATTACAAAAACTGTAAAATAAATATCATAATTAAATTATGATTACCACTTTTATTTATTACTGACTTACTTATTAAATGTAGGTTAGTAAAATCTCTAGGGTTTACAGCCAGCAATGTGATAATTTATGCCATTTTGAGAAACATTTTAGGTTGGATTAAAATAAATCATTTTTATTTAAAATCTAAAAATAAAAAATTTTATTAAACATTAAAAATTAAGTCAATATGTCAAGTAGGTTTAATTGTCAGTTTAACTAAACAAATCAAACGTTCCTCCAGGACTAGGTGGAGGTGCTATGTATAACATAAATTAACAAAAACTAGCTAATTCTACTAATTACTAGATAATAAACCTAATTGCTCTAGCTAACTAGCTAAGACAACAAAGAACTATACATACTGTATAAAAGATAAAAAAGGCAACATAAAGTGCACATACAGATTAGCAAACAAGAGCAACAACATGACACAATGTAATATTCTGATAATGAGTTGAGGTAATGCAAATAACCTATAATAATAATAATAATAATAATACTTTTTACTACTACTACTACTAATAATAATAATAATAATAATAATAAAATAAGTATAATACTCCTACAACTCCTATTACTGATACTACTAAAAAATGAAATATGTTTACAATAATAATAATAATAATAATAATAATAATAATAATAAAAGGCTGGATTTTTCTACATGTGGGTTTCTATGTCGGAGTACTGTTTGTGCACCACCTGCAGTGTTTTGATCACTGGAAAACCTTTCAGGCTCAGTTGGATTATTAACACCTTCTCAATCACATTTAGATTATGTTCATCCTCCAGAAACACCTCACCTCATAAACTGAACCTCAGGAAAAAAAAAATGGCACCATCAGCCATTACACAACAGCAATAAAGACTGAAATTACCAAAAATCAAGGTGTAGAAACAGCATTTCCCACCTGATTACAATAAATGAGAAGGAAAAAATGTGCGCGAGAAAACAATCACGGCTGTAACAAGGCCCAAACAGCTTGATAATTATCTTTTACCACAATGAATGATTAGGCCTTTTTGTTGAGGTGTCAACGCTGCACAATCAATGGAGGTAATTTAGCCCCCTGCAAGCCGAGAGACCCTTGTGCTTTTTGCCTGATCCCATCGTTCATCACACACACACACACACACACACACACACACACACACACACACAGAGTGTGACACAATGCCCTTGACTACAAGCCAGAACTGTAGGTGAGGGGGAGAAAGAGAGAGAGAGAGAGAGAGAGAGAGAGAGAGAGAGAATGAAACGAGAAATTTCGAGATCTAAAGAAGAAAAGATGCATGAAGAGGATGAGGGAGGAATTGGGGATTTGACACTTCGGTCTGTCTGCACAGGTGGGATTATGAGGAATAGAGAAAGACAGCTTCAAGTAGGATTTCTGTCATAAATTTTGTTATTTGAAAAAAATATATATCTATCTGTCAGTGTAGCTGGATTCCCAGAGTGGGAGATTTAAGATACATAAAATAACAGTTACATAGAGAATTACATGGTTGTGAATTAGATCTTTCACACGTTTCAGGCCAGTTGAATAATAAATGTTGGTCCATACCACCGTTCATTTACTGTCTGGAGTTCCTTATAAATATTAAAATTTTAGTTGTTTCGCACAAAATTTACGCTCACACTAGAGTTATTTTATGGCCAAATTAGTTGCTTTTAATATAAAAAAAAAAAAAGCAATTAGTGCTGGTCCCACTAATGATCTTGTAGCGGAATAAGAAAATCCACACAGCCATGCTCCAGAACCTCATAAAAGGCTATTCCAGCTTTCTACTTTGTTACTATACTTGAATTTAGTATTTTTGTCTTTGATAAGTGGATACTTTTTACTTTTACTTCTCTACATCCTACAAGGATTATGTGTACTTTCTACTTCACTACATTTTTGCATTGCACTGCATTACATAACCTCAGTTATGTCTAGCTTTTGAAGTGGTATTACTGTATCCTGACAATCTGACACCTCGTCATTATTATATTATTATTACAGCATATTCACAGTTTGGAGAAAGTAAGAGAAAAAAAGAGAAAGAGAGAGAGAGACACTTAATGGTTACAGTCAAACAGGAGGGTTTTGCGCTATGATAGAGTGCGAATAGAGAGCCGAAAGAGTGCACTAGGTGAAAACCAGGTATCAACTTGACCAAAAATCTGTTCCTAAATACTTTATTATACTTATCCTTTAACAGAATCGAGAAAGTTTTCATCATATTGGTTAAAAACACTTTAATGAACACTATCTAAACTGGTTACTTTATGTAATACATGTATATTTTGTATTTAGGTTATTTTTAAGGATACAGGGAAATATTGGTGCCAGAATGAGGCCGAGGGTACCCTGTTTCTTCCTATTCCATGAAACCTTATTCTTAAAATAGGATTCCGACAGATTTTTACGAGGTGCTCCTCCTAAACAAACTCACACCAGCCATATCTCAGCCACCATGTCTCAGGAAAATGCGACATAATAGCTGATTTGAGGTGACGGGTCAAATATAGCTTTAGTTATATTTAATGCAACATTATTATGGAACATCCATAATAATCAAGGGTGTCCCGGTACTGTAATTGCTTCCATTATAGCAGCTTTACCTTTTCATTCTAATTTCAGTCTATACATCAGCCTCTTTTTTTCACTGGAAGTTAATAAAACCAAAATAAGCACAGCTTTTCAATCTGTTTATGTGGCACATAAACCACACGAGCCATTAAGTCAGATGTTACTATGGACACGATATGCATTAGAATGAGCATGTTCGTATCAACCTGTGATTGGCACCTGTGCTGCTGTCACATCTGCTATGAGGGCAAATTCATCAATACTTCTGATCAATCAGATTAGAGAATTCAGTTGCACTGTGGCATAAAATGTGGTGCAGGTAGAAATACCCTGACATGCAAGTTTCCTTCTTCGGGATGTGCAGCATGTTTAAGGAGGTGTTCCGAAGATCATAAGCTGTGCATAAACTCATTTGTATCGCTCACTCTCAAACTTGACGGTAAGAGGTCAACGCTTTGGCCCACAATTGTATACACTCACCTTCACGACAGGAAATGGAAATGGGCAGTGTGCCCTGCTTGCTTTTTTAGACCTGCTCACCTTGTATTCATTGATTTGCAGATCAATCATGTTCAAATTGATCCTGAAAGATGGTGGTGCTCTAGTTCTGTGGTTGGATTCGATAAAAGGAAATAGTAGTATATGATATGATACTGAAGTATGATTCCATATACAGTAGCTGTACCACGTTATGTAGGTCATTGAAACAAGACATGATTAAGGCAGCGTATTGTAGATTTCCTCAAGGAATTAAACAAATAAATAAATAAAAACAGGATGAAGATAAAGGGGCTCAGGAACCGAGAGAAGAAGGTGTGAAAGAGACATGAAGTGAAAAGAGAAATGGTCGAGAGAGAGAGAATAAGGAGATAGGAGCTTTCCGGTTCTTATACTCTAGAGACCTGAGGAACACAGTGGGGTGTGATGCTATTATTTTTGCATTATCACATACGGTACATTCTACAGCCTGAAATATCATCAAGTCACACACTCACAGATTGAAATGCTAACATATAGACATACACCAATCAATCAGTCATTAACAGTGAAACACCAACAGATGAAGTGAATATCAGTAATTATCTAATTACAGTGCCCCTTGTCAAGTAGTGGGATATATTTGGCAGCAAGTGAGCCGTCAGTGCTTGAAGATGATGTCTGGGAATCATGAAAATATGCAAATGTAATGTGCGATCTGATTGACTTGAGCCACAAGCGGAGAAATTGTGATGGCCAGATGTCTTGGTCAGAACATCTCCAAAACTGTGACCCATGTGGGATGTTTCTGGTATGCAGTGGTCTGGACATACCAAAAGGAGGGACAGTAAGTAAATTAGGGACAGGGTGATGGGCAGCCGAGGCTCACTGAGGTGAGTGGAAAGTGAAGGCTAGTCTGTCCAGTACAATGCCTTAAAAAGAGCTACTGTACTGTAGCGCAAACTGCTGACAAAGTCAATCCTGACTATGAGAAAAGGGTGTGAGACCACACAGCGCATCAGAGCTTGCTACATACAGTGTGGTGCTGCATAGCTGCAGTACGGTCAGAGTGCCCATGCTGACCCCAGTTTAGAGCTTGCAGAGGCAGTATGATGCTCTGGGCAATGTTCTGCTGGAAATCCTTGGGTCACAGCATTCATGTGAATGTTACTTTGACAAGTACTACCTAATAAATTACTGACGTACTGTAGACAAAGGGCAGTGGTGGCTTAGTCGGTTAAGGCTGTGGATTACTGGGTTACTGATCGGAAGGTCGGGGGTTCGATCCCCAGGTCCACCAGGTTGCCACTGTTCGGCCCTTGAGCGAGGCCCTCAACCCTATCTGCTCCAGGTGCGCTGTATCATGGCTGACCCTGCGATTTGACACCAGTTACACTGGGATATGCGAAGAAGGAATTTCACTGTGCTGTAATGTATATGTGACAAATAGAGGCTTAACCTAACAAAGTACACAGTTCCATGGCAACAGCATTCCCTGATGGCTGTGGTGTCTTTCATCAGCATAATGTGCCCGGCCACCATGCAAAACTTTTTTAGGAATGGTCTGTGGAACAAAAAGTTCAAGGTTTTAGCCTCCGAATTCCCAGACCTCATTCCAAACAAGCTGGACAAAGAAGTCGGATCCATGGAGGCCCCGTCTCATAACTTACAGCACTTAAATGATCTGCTATTTATATATTAATTGATAGCATTTTACTACATCTTTAATGCACCTTAAACTTGACACAATTATAACCTCATTAATGCACCTTAAATTGTTAAAATTCTTTATTAATGCACCGTAATTGTAACTTTTTTATTCCATTGCAATTCTTGTTTGCTGCATAAATGTTGTATATTATGTGAACTGGCTGCTGTAACGATAAAATTTCTCTTTAAGATTAATATTCTATCCATCCATCCATCCAGCCATCCATCCATCTACAGACGCGCATTTCTTTCCAGCAGAAGGCTGCTATTCCTTCTCGCAAAGTGGCGCAAAATCCCGCAAGCACCATTTGACAATTTAAATAAATGTGTTGTGCTTTACAGAATATCCACCAGATGGACATGGTAATGTCTTAACAGGGACAAAACAATGAAAGACAATGCCTCAGTTTAAATTGTATTAAAATTAATTTCATTTCCTGTTATTGTTAACTATCCAAATGTCTTGATTCGTGAATATGTCCAAAACAACATATCTGTGTTAAAAACATAAATCTGTGTCGACATTGAGCTCCACCACAAGACATGAATGAAAAAGAAAAGTCTATATATTTAAGTAAATAGTCTTATATGCACATAAGCATTTTTCCCCGGGAAAATGACTTTGCATGAACCCACACGAAGTGTCTTGGTGCCAGATGATACAGCAGACCTTTAGTGCTCTTATAGAGTCCATAACTCAGTGGGTCAGAACTGGTTTGCCAACACAAAGAGGACCTATACAGGTGATTTTAATGTGGTGGTTTATCAGTGTAGGGTTTAAGATCGCATCATGGGTCTCAAGTGGCGCAACAGAAATCTATACAAGGCTAGAGCCATTTGTGGTCATGAGTCTTAGAACAAAATTGGTCACACAATCTGGGTGGAAGGGAAATAGTCCTGTCCATCACAGACACCAAGCAACTCTCTGAGCTGATGGGGAAGAAGTAAGAGAGCAGTCTAGACAGCGGAGCTATTTCCTCTTCCCTGGGTTTAGATCCTTCAGGCTCTCCCAGTAGGAACGACTCTTAAGCAGGAACCCATTGGGGAAATTCTCCTCTACTATATGTTGCTGGAATATCTGTAAGCCTTATTGCCCACATCTGGGGAAAGCAAATAGACCTGGATGATGGCATACTCAACTGGAGTCTTCTTTTGCATCAAATAATTGTGCAAGCAAGGAAGCAAGAATGCAGATGTAGATTGACATAGTATTGCATCATTCTAAAGCACATAAAATGTAATGGCACATCAGGCGACCGATACAACCGTGGAAAGATCTCCACCATTTCTGTGGCCTGCTCACCAACCAAATGTATATGAGCTCTTGGGGGTGAAGGAGCTTGCTCGAGGGGCCAACAGTGGTAGAGTCAGGACTTGAACTTGGGACCTCCTAAACTGTCCAACACTTTAACCACCAAGCTACCCACTATGCTTATATATAGGGACAATGAGCAACAGCCCAAACAGGTAGTGACCAAACACAAGAAAAATGTTCTCAATAATATGTACATACGACTGCTATTGACTGCCACTAGGAGGAAATCCTGGTTGGCTTTACGTGACATGATTAATTATTACTGTATGGGCTGTTGATATGCGTAAATATATTATATATATTTTTAGAAAGTAAACACATACTGTAAAACTTGGCTAATTAATTTCTAATAACGGCTTGGACTCTTGCATGCATATTTATGCTTGAAAAAAAAACTTTTTAGTTCGGGGCATATAATGTTGTTGTCTTTGTGTGTACGTAGATGTTTATGTTCAAGGGAATTTGTAACAAGCTTTGGCTGAGAATCAGACTTTACTGTATATCCAGGGATTAAAGTTAAACCAGTTAGAACAGGGCCATTTTTCTTTTATTTTCCTTATATAATTTTATACGCGTCAATTAGCTGAATCTGATTGAGCTTAGATGTAGGGTTAGGGTAGATTTCTCTGTGAAAGATGTAAATCCAGTAAATAAGCAAATAAAGCCATACAATGTGGCTGATTGTACTGAAAGTAGCTAAAATGGTGAAATGGTGGAATTAACTTCAGGTGTGATACCATTCCACTTGTTCAATATTTATTTTCCCTCTTACCTTCAGAGTAAAGCCTGTGGCAGGAGGACAGCACGGAAGACCTAAGTCAAGTAATTGGGCTCTAGGTGGGCAAAAATGCAATGTGTATGCAAATATTAAATGTTCGGCTCACTGCGCTGTATAATTACATGCACCGAGAAGTGAAGTAAGCAAATGTTTCCGCACAAACACACGACCGGATCCTCAGTGGGTGGGAACACAATCCTCCAGAGTTCTGCAGATTTCCGGACGTGTGAAGACCATTAATCGATGTTATTGATCTTAGCCGTGGATCACGTCATCTCTGACTATTTAGGAGCGCGGAGGATCTGCTCCCACGTGCACCTGCCCAGTGCCCTGGTGAGCATCTCCTTTTTTAATTGGCTGGTTGAACCCCAGGAAATGATGGAAGCTCAAGGCAACTCGTGCCATTACAGGAATTTATGTTCAGGCCTGGTTTGATGAGCACAAAGTGAAATAGTCAAACGGATCGGTAATAGCCGGTTTATTCATGTAATCAAAATCCTGCAGGGGAAAGTGAAGGTTTTCCTGCCGAGACGGACAGTTCGGGATGGCGTCTGGAATGGGTTTTGACGTTTTCCAAGGTGTGCGTGCTGAGAAATAATGGTGGTTGTGACGTGAAAATACGGGACTCTCACCCGCTTCTTTCCCGAACGTGCGGTGCAGAGTTAATTAGGTTTTTTCAAGTTATTTTCACGTGTGTGGAGTGTGAAAGCAGAGGATGAGAAGGCACCAGGAGTCGTATCGCAATATCTCAGACACAAATCGATAAGATGAACCGAAATGGAGAAGGAAAATGATACACAGCTTGCAACCCTGTTACCCGAATCTTTCTCTGCTATTGCTTCTATTGCTTTAACCAAACAGTCTATAACTTAAAAATAAGCAAGTTTAGGTAGCTTAATGTTAAGATAGACTCATGATTAAAACTTTTTCCTTGCTCACGTGAATAAATATTGACAGCACTTTAAATTGCATAAAGATAAATGCTAAGTAATTGGCTTTGGAGACGATATTCAAATTAGCCTTTAGACTCATATCCAAGAATATTATGATACAAATTAATAATTTGACAGCAGAACAGGCTAAGCACCATTTT